>NC_063190.1:7813990-7823990 GCF_017589495.1 Alosa alosa
CCACCTCCACAAAAAATCAGCTTGTTCCCAATACATAAGGCAGATATGAGCAAATAATATGAAATGCTGCAATAGTTGCTTCTAAAAGTCTCATGTGGTGCAGAGAGCTGAATTAACGCTGGAAATGCATGGCCTAGTTTCTTATGGCAGTTTTTGCACAGAAGAGGAAATGAGGCTCCCAAAATATTGCTTCACTTTGCAGCCTTTTTCATTTTTGATTGACTAACTGTGGTAATTAACAAGTTTGAAATACTAGGGAATTTACTCTATTCCATTAATTCTCCCAAGCCAAGGATTATGGCTTTGAAATCACCCATATTGTCCCACTTGTGCATTTCTTTAAAAGTCCCATTGGGGTAACATGTGCTGTCATATGACGTCTTATGACTTATGAATAAGTTAAGACGTAATTGGTCGGCTTCTCATGGCTTCACTTTTGCCAGAGCATGTGCTGTCCATTATTGTTTACAGTCATTGCTAAACACTAAATTCTTTCATTGCTAATGACTTGCTACTAACCTCACTGACCCCCAGGCTGAGTGTGAAGCAGTGGACAGGTGGCCACCGGTCCAGTCGCAGCCCCAGCCCGCCCGTGACCGCTGAGAACCCCACCACATGGCAGAACGGTCATCACAGCGACCGCGCCCGCAATGGCAAGGAGCTCGTCTACAACCATGTGGACGGAGAGAAAGTGCAAGATGTATGTAGTCTCCTCTCTTCCGCTCCACCACATCCCTCCACACCCCCACACCCCTCCGCCTGACATGCTCTAATGGTGTTTTCCTCCTTGCCTCCCTAGAGCTGACTCTGATGTCTCTGACCCAGCCATGTCTGTGTCGGTAGACCTGCTTGTCCCTTTGTTTGTTTGTTTTTTGACCATTTGTTTATTTCATTATTTTGTTGTTGTTTTGTTTCCTTTTGTCCCACTCGGCTCAGTCTATGTATTGTTCTCCCTCTCTCTGATTGCTCTGTGTGGGTAGCATAGATGTTTTTACAGCCACAATGTGCTCCACACCTCCTTCAGATGAACAGATCTTGCAACCATATGTGGCGTCTCCCTTTTTTTTTGCCTACACCCTCCTGGGGTAGTAAGCAAAACACAGAGAGGATTGTGGGCAGTTAATTAGGCTAGCAACATATCATTCTGAATCCACACAAGAAAATGTACAACATTATGTATGGTGTGGGCGCACATTAAGACACCCTGGATACTTAAATGAATATCCAGAGTTTGGACGTTTTTGTGTGCACACATACAATACTTCAACACTTTTTGGCTAAACAATTCTAGGACATGGAGGTACTTGAACAGAAATTGACATTAAGCAGATGGAAATTCAGCAATTTTGGTAAAGATATAAATCCATTGCTAACCCTAGCATAAGATGTGAGCTGTTGCATTTGTTGATACACAATAGTATCTCATATTACTTTCTATTAGGACTCAAGGACAAACAAGACTTGAAAGGATAAATGATTCACTGCAACAGCTTTGTTCACGTTGATAAAAGGAAATTGGATTAGTCACATCATTATATTAAGCAATGTGTGGTGTTACTGGGATTCAATAATATGAAAGATAATTTATTGATTGGATGGTCAGATGTGTGGCTATAGCTATGAGAAATAGCTCAATAGAAATTGTTCAATGATACTTTAGTCCTACTTAAAACCTTGACGATTAGCACTATTTAAGCATTGTACATAGGGCTGGGACAACGCCTCGACGTAATCGATGACGTCGACGCAAAATATGCGCGTCGATTCGTTAAGCATAATCAGTGTGCCGCTAAATAGTTTCAATTTCACACCTTCAGTGTTTCCCATAAATTGACTAATCTGTGGCTGGGGGCCACGAAATCATTAAGCTGTGCTTTTCACGCACGCAGCCTTTCCTTGCCCCGGCCACTCTCTCTTGTAACGAGCCCGCTGCCCCTCCTCTGCATGTGCGGACAGGTGCATGTAACAAAATATTCACGATTGTTGAAGGATTGTTGTTGCTTGCCATATAGAAGCATTGCATAGAACACGGCGGGCTAAATTGCTATTAAATCCGCTTAGCATCGTGACCATGCTGTGCAAATTTGTTCAAAACTGCTGCATTAAAGTTAACTCTACTTAGTTTGGTCTCCTCAATGTACTATGTTGTGATGAGACCTAGCAAAGTTATGCAATCAAGCAGTATCTCAAAGCTAACGTTAGAATACTGTTTGGATGTTGAGTTTAGCATGCTTACAGTTGTTTGTCAATTTCGTTATTCATGCAGGGCTCATTTTATTGACTCTGACACTGAATGTTTGCAAAATCCCGATGTAAATGGAAAAGTGTTTTCCAAGACTCAAAAGTGCTTGTCCCAAGGAGAAGTATGAACCGTTATTTGAACTAACTACGTTGTGAATTGCATCCACACATCAGCAGCGTTTTAACTGTGTTAATGTTAATTACAAGGATTCCCTCACGAACGTCTTAAAGTGACAGGCACTCAATTAGACCTATACACTACTGAACTGAACTGAATGCTACCTCTGACTAAGAATGCATTAATTTACAATTGTATAGTCTTTTATTTTGTAATCTTAAGAGCAATAAACATATATTCCAATGTTAAGGAATTCATGTTTTTGTTCATTCAGATATGTAACTCAACATGTATAAGTTGCTATTAGTCAATTAATGGGGAGATAATCGATAATCGAATCGAAATCGAATCGGACTGAAAAAATGAATCGTTAGATTAATTGATGCATCGAAAAAATAATCGCTAGATTAATTGTTTAAAAAATAATCGTTTATCCCAGCCCTAATTGTACAGTTAGCTACAGTAGTGTCTTTTAGGTAGTTAGATAGATTTGGTACAGCAAATTATAGCTCAGATTTACTCAAATTTGTACATAGCAGCACATAACATATTGAACTGCATAAAAGATGTAAGATCTTCATGCAAATGTCTCTGTTCCTCCCTGCTGGTATGTATCTACTGAGGCTACGGGAAATGGTAAGCTATTTAACACTTTGGGACGAGACTGATCATGGCTTTGATTCACAGCTGAGCAGAAACATCAAAGGTGATCCTTGACGTTTTCTATACCAAAACCCACCATCAGTAATATCTGAACCTCAATACATGTGACCTTATTAGGGGGGAAACAATTCACATTAGAGATCATAACAGAATGGTACCAAGGTGATGTGGGCCCCAGGTCCTGGTCAAATAAATGTACATTGGTCTCTTGAATAGAACATGAAGTGGTGTTGCAGATTTATGGATGCTAATTTGGGCTGACTTTGCCCCAGTTTGCATGTGTTACAAGGAGATTTCAACTGCTCTTTCTCTCTCTCTCTCTCACACACACAAACACACACACACTGCTTGCTTCATCCATTTCTGTTTATTTTCTGCCTCTATTGATTTTTTGAGTGATCTCTTCCCATAAATAAATGCCCAAACTTTTCTGTCTCGTTTGTGTGAAAAGCACTCAAATGCTTTGGAACTGGACCAAGTAGGTTAAATGGGTATGTGTATTATTAGTTTTCTACTTGTCAAATACAGTTGTCTGAAAAGCACATGTTCTGCTCGGTGATACTGTAGTTTCCCTTCCTCCAGATTTGTCTTAATGAATATCCAGCCATCAAGGTGTCCAACAAGCCCCCCTTTTTTTCTTTACTTGCTTCCTGTTTACTTGTCATCTTGACCTGCATGTTGCCTCTAGGTGGCAGTGTCACTTCTGTCAAACTCCTCCTTCTCCCCCTCCGATAACCAATTCTCTCTCAGTGCGTTTAAATCAGTGGGGATTCAGCCAGAGAGGTGTCATGAACTGGCGCATGGTTGTTGTTTTTTTAAGGCAGCCTTTTTGCCTGCTGATTTAAACCAATCAGGAGTTTTGGGATCACTGGATTTAGCCCCGATTGGTTTAAAGACAGTCTGCTTGTTAGCAGCTAATGCTAAATTCAGGTGCCATTTTGAGATTCATGAGCCCTCTCTTTCTGTGTGTGTGTGTGTGTGTGTGTGTGTGTGTAGCCCCCATTCAACGGGCTCTCACTGGGATTGTGGTGCAGCAGGTACTCCTGTTTTGGGGGGTGGGGTGGGGCAGGGTGGGGGAGTGCGGGACTATGCCAATTGCTCATCCTGCGTGCAATTTCCTGGTTTTTGCCAGACTAGATTCTCAGTGGCTCTTTGGCTAGCACATGTGCAGTTTCTAGGTGTTTTTCACTCTCTTCCACATCTCAGTCTGTCTTCTTGTTTCTGTCTGTAGTTTGTATTTGACTGCGGCTATGGTTATTTGTTAAATATACTCACATTTATTGAGTGCAGTGCTACAATGTTGAAACTAAATAGGACAACACACAACAGTGACATTGGTATTTTAAAGGGACCCAAGCCATTTGGAATTGCATCTTATAATCAAGAAATCTTCAACTAGGGGTGGTTTCCTAAATGGCTTCGGCTCTCAATCAACCAACTTTCCAACGAAAAACACCATCCACTGCCATTATAGTTCTATATTTACCAGTATATGTTGACACATGAAGTGGTTCCTACTGGACCTCAGATATAAACAGGTCCCCTGAATTGCTACAGACTCCTGAGTGACCATAAGTGTAGCTGGCAAAGAGATACTCCAAAATGTGACTGGGGTCCCTTTTAAATGTGCTAACTCTAGTTCTCCATCTTAGCAGCGATTGCCCCTCCACCCAAATCCCTCTCTCTTCCCTCTCTCCCTCCCTCCTTCCCTTCCTCCTCCCACTCCCCCATCCATTCGTGTTGTCTGTGACTCACTCCTCTGTTGTCCTGACTTGCTCCTCTCTCCCTCTTTGTCATCTACCAGAGTCTGCATGTCCTTGGCCTTCCACCCTTCTGTAGCAATTCTACTTGTACAATGGGTTTCATTCTGTTACTTCATATGAACCTCTATCCACAAACCTTAACCCCCTACCTTCTCCCGTTTGATACAACCGTGGCTGCATTTGTTCAAGCGAAAAAGACAGCAAATTATATAGTTTGTTTTTAGTTTCTTTATTGAAATTGATCTTTCCCTCTCTTGCGAGATCCGTCTTTGTTTTTGTTTTTAGTTTTTAAATATTATTTTTATTTTCTTGTTTGTTGGTTAAATTTTTCAGCTCTTAGTTCTGTTTGTTGGTTTGTTTGTTATCTCCTTAGTGTCAGGATCAGTTCTTAGCATTGATACTAAAAGAACTCATTGTCTTTTTTCCATTCCGCTGCGGAGAACTTTCCTTTCTTCTTTTTTGTTATTGTTTTGTTATTGTTTTGTCTTCCTTTTTCTTATTTTTGTTGATATTGCATACGTGTCTCTGATTGAAATGGAAGGTAGGTAACGCTCTGCCTACGCACGTGGTCTTTATGCAGATGAGAATGTGAGAAGCACCCTAGCTTGACTTCAATGTTTCTATCTCTTTTTTTCTTTTCGTTTATTTATGCAAAAAATAAACATCAGATTACTCTATAATTATGGTAGTTTTCTCTCTAAATTCCGACTCCTTAAATCTATCTTTTTTTAACCTCTATTCCTTAACTCTCATGCTGAAGTGGCCAGCACACTGCCCTTCTCTCAGGTCCATGTCCTTCCCCACCTCCATCTCTCACACACACTCTCTGTCTCTCTCTGTTCTGTTTGGGTAGAATGCATCCATGTGTGTGCCGCATTTTCTGTTCCTTGGTGAAATGGTACATTTGTTCTATGATTTGTTCATGTTTTCATTTTAGTTTTTTGTGTGCGTGAAGGCCATTTTTAACTACGGTCACCTGCATCGGGAGGTTCTGTGTACTCCTAGTGCTACAGCGCTGCTTTTTTCTGGGGTGGAGTAGGGTGCTTCTTTGGACAGGGGAAAAAAGACTTATCCTTTCTGTGTGTTTTGGAAACTACCAAATGCAGTGTCAGCTAAGGAACTAGCTCATCAGAGACAGGAAAGAGCCACACAGGATGGTTTCACTCTGTGAATTCCTCTATTCTTCATGCAAGACTAGCGTTTACTTGCCTTTTGTAAGACAAACGTGTTCCATTTATGAAGGTTGACTCCTAATGTAAATGGAATGTCAGCTAAAATGCTTTATTTCAAAAGAACATGGTGTAGACACAGGTTTGAGAGAGATTAACCTAGAATTGGATAACAGTACATGACTGGACCCTGATGCAGTCAAAACATTCATGTTTAAACATTATTCTCTCTTTAAAGAAAGCACCAGTACTTAAATCCAGATGTGAAGAGAGCTTGTGGTAATACTTGGTGGTGGTGCCAAAGCATACATTTTTCAGTTTTCAAGCTCAAATCAAATGACCAAAACCACTTCTCTGGATAAATTCTTAATATTTATTGATTTACAAGACAGTCAGCCCTGCTTTCTCACCTGAGATGATTATCACTAACTAATTATTTTTCATTTACAGGATAATTAAATGCAAATTGACTGTAACGTTGTACACTGCATAACAACACCCGATAAAAGACATAAATAATAAACAAAGAAGGGAAAAAAAACTAAAGTGAGACATCCAGTAATAACAAATTATACATTATAGTTGTGGCATGAGAACAAAATTCACTAATTAGTAGGATGAATTAGAATGCTGAAACTAACCATGGCATTCATAGTGACAGTCTTTCGAGTAAAAGCTCATTTTTGGCCAGAGTAGAGGACTGAAGGTAGATGGAAATGCATACGTATGTACGTATATCTTTTAGTGTCAGTGTTTCCCCTGCACATTGCAACTTTTTCTCTTCCGTTTTCCTATTTGATTTGATTTCCATGCATTGTCTCATTGACTCACTGCCAGGGAAGGGTTTTGTGTCTTTTTCTCTTGCATTTTATGACTCTAATGATGCACTTATGTTGCCCCACTTTTCCCTTTTCTTCATACCTTACCTACTAAAGGAGGGAAAACCACTTTATTGGTAAGTGGATGTTAACCAAAAGGGAGTTAAACAGAGTAACGATTAAAAAAATCAAAGGAAATGGGTCGCTGTTCACATCTCAGCAATTGTCTGCAGGAAAAAAAAATCGACAAACAGAAGTTACTCTTCAGTAAAAAGACGATTTGTTTTCTGATTCGACTGATTCTATTATTGTGAATCTTTATTTTGTTCCTTCCATTTCTGTGATGTTCTGTCAAGTTGTCTATTTTTTGCGTTGGTTTCACGTTTTTTGTTTTTAGCCATTTTCTAAAATTGAAGACGTCCTCCTTTTCTACTCTACAAAGTCTCTGTTGCTTTCTATCCTCTCTCTTCTCTTCTCTTGATCTTAGATTTGTTTCACACTTTTACATTGTTTCCTTTTACTCCTCTTCTTAACTATTTCCTTTTGTTCTTTGGGGATTTTGATTTTCTTCGACTCATTATGGTTTTGCATGCCAAGTATTGCATGCGCTGCACCATAGAGGACTGTCTATAAGCCATATTGAGAAAAACGTAGATCTTTTTTTCTTTTTTAGATATTTACCCTTTTTTGGCAAATGCACCATAGCGCTTCCTCTCATCCTAGGGAACATTCTAAGGCCCTTTCTCTGTTTTTTTTCTTTGTTTTTCTTTTTCTTTTGGGTTTGTTGGTTATCGTTTCTGCACAGAAGCTCCGAGCACTGGCCTCCTGCTCTCCGAGCCTGCAGATCTGTCCGTCGCCCCAGCTGAAGGAGGCCCGGCTCCAGGGTACCCCGGGTAAGAGTCCCGGAGGGGCGCCAGCCCAGCACCACCACCACCATCACCACCACCACCACCATCAAGGGGCGGCAGGGGACGCCCCTCACGGGGACGACAAGCAGCCGGACTCGGGCAGGCCAACTGCGGGGTCGTCACGGAGACGCAGGGGCCGCCATCGAGGTCAGAGAAAGGCCTCCCATTCGCCAGGCCACAGCTCTGACTCCGCCCACTCGCAGCACAACCCGCCCAACAAAGGCAAAAGCTCCCATCAGAAGAAGTGAGTCACCTGTCACCTGTCTTCCTGCTGTCATGCACACAAACATATCCACACATGAAACCTTAATGGAATTCTGAAAAAAACAAGAAGGCAATGTTTTCAGACAGTTCAGTCTGCTTCAGGTTTTAAATTGCATTTCTTTTCCGGACCATAAAAATATTCAGATGAATCTATAAAATCTGATACAAATGAACGCATTGAGGAAGTAGGATTGTTTCACTTTTCCTTCCAGGTTACATCATTAGGGGTTAAAGAAAAAAAAATCAGGGCAACAATAAACTATAAATGGCACCGTTAAACAAGACTTTACCAATACCTTATGCTGATTGATATCATGCTTTTCTCCCAGCTTGCATTCACTGTAAGTTCTGCTTTATAAGATTTGCAACCTAACAGACACTTTATATTCCAGTGCTCATATGAGATATATGACTTGTCTCTTGCATCACTACTCCCTCCCTGCATCAGGACGAAAGGAGCTCATTCGTCCAAGCGACAGCACCGCGAGAGGGCGCACCGCAGCTCGTCAGCGTCCCCGTCGCGGCACCGGCACGGGTCCGGCCACAAGAAGAGCAAGTCACGCAGCGGCCTCCGCCAGCGCAGCAGCTCCTGGAGCAGCCGGCACTCGTCGTCCCCGTCCAACTCCCGCGAGCGCACCACCAGCAAGGCCTCGCCACACGCCCGCCAGAACACCTCCAGGTGACCCCAACACACCACACCACACCCACACCCACACCACACCACACCGCAACACCCCCACACCCACACCCACACACACCACACCACACCACACCCACACCACACCACACCACACCACACCCACCGCAACACCCCCACACCCACACCACACCACACCCACACCCACACCACACCCACACCACACCACACCGCAACACACCCACACCCACACCCACCACCAACACCCCCCACACCCACACCCCACCACACCCACACCCACACCCACACCCCACCACACCACACCACACCCACACCCACACCCACACCACACCACACCACACCCACACCACACCACACCACAACACCCCACATCTACACCCACTACTCAGGGCTGCAGCTCAGTCTAGCTCAGACTAGCATACAGGCACATAGTGTAATGCCACACCAAATGAAACAGATTGCCGATGCAGATTGCAGATGCCACCATCACGAAAATACCTTTTTATTACAGTTTTTCACAATTGCTAAAACACTAAATTCCAGTCTCTGAATCAAATTCTCAGTTGCCCTTTGCCCTTTTTGCACACATATAAAACACAATTTGCAGATCTCGTAGACTCTTTTTGCAAAACCCTCAATACATTATCATGCAATAAGACACATTTTGCATTGTGATGCACTTGGTAACCACAAGTGACAAAAGGTGAACACAAGTAGAGCACAAACCCCCATTCTCAATACTTTATGTTTACTGGATTTGTAGTAATTGTTGAATCCAGTGAGTTATGAAATCATTTTGCTTTGTCTTGTTTTGTTTTGTTTTTTAGATGCAAAATGCATTTACTGTATTGTACACAATGGACATCTCTCCTGGAGCTATATGAGCTGCCCTGAACACTGTGTTTTTCATTTTTTGATATTGTGTCTCATGACTGCTCAGTAGTGTTTTCATTTTGACTGCTTTGTGAGATGATCTGAAGACAGTGTTTGGTTTTGAGCACAGGTACAACTGAGGCGATTATTCAGTTTTGCAGAGGTTAGCAAAGGTCTTGGGAATGTAGTTTGATTTTGTAGTAGTTTGGTTTATAGTTAGTACTTATGTTTATAGTTTTGAGGAAAAGATGGCAGGTTTCAAAAAATGTGTTTTAACAGTTGTGGAGAACTATATAATCAGATGACAACTGAAAGTCCTAAGATGGAGGCACAGTTGTGCTTTTAGATGGACTTAGGACTTTAGAAAGGCAATGGGGGTATTTTGAGTAACTGGGTCATTGAAAATGAGGGGGTTGTGGTGGGACCCTTTTGTTTGAATAAATTGGCATTCACTAACCCACTATTGCTAGATATAAAATCTTCTAGCTACTCATGCGTTGTATTGTATTGTATTTACACGGCCAC
>NC_063190.1:7828990-8033990 GCF_017589495.1 Alosa alosa
CATGGCTCTCCTGATTGGTTCGCTGGAGATCCGGATAGACTCCCTACACCCATGCATCTCTACACTGGCTGCTGATTCTGGAGACGACAATGTTTACATAGGTTATTCATTCTTTCCAGAACTGTCTTTTGGTGCCAGCATGGATTTTAAACATCAGTTATTACACGTTTTTATCCACTCCAATCAGATCCCTCCACCCTGGTCAGACCCTAATGATATGTGTGGGCTCGTCCAAATCAGTGAAGTAGTAGCCTACTAAAGTGGCGCTAGGTTGCAGTTGCCATGGTTAATCTTTTTTTTTTTTCACTGCGTTCGTGAAGTCCTGCACACTGCTCTTACGTGGGTGGTCTCTTGGCAACCAGCTAACAAGCGTTTCCTTGAAAAGTTTGTTCTTCACTTGTGTAACGGCATGAAAAGGGGATGAAAGCCCACTAATTGAGACAACAATGTTAAAGTCCCTAAGCTCTGTTTAAGGAAAATAAAAAAATTAAAATGGAAGTGCAATCAGGGAACACCCCCCAGTCTTCCTAACAATTCATCAGAGATCCTTCCTCCTTCTCCACGCGTTACATCAATAATGTAACTATGCTCAACTTTGTGTAATAAATATTCAAATCTTTTCAGAAATGAATACCAAGCCCTACCCTTGGTATTGTATAAAACTCAGTAGTTGTAGTGTTCTAGTTATTATTATTATTATTATACAGAACAATAAAGTATGTTATAATGGAAAACAAGCCTCATTTGCCTGATTGTCATTTGTGCATTGCCTACTTTCAGCTCTAGGGGGCACTAGGGTTACCTTTTTCATTCAGTCTGGGTTCGATGAAATCCCTAGAATGTTCCAGTGACCCTGTGTTAAAATGTAACATCTATTTTAAGGGTGCTGGTGTGTTTTGTAGTAAGAACTCAAAATCACTATTGTCTCTTGTCAAAATGATTGTGTGTAAATATAGACTGCTGTCAGAATAATATATTATACACTCATTCATCTGATAAAGAAATCACTTATGACTGCTTGTGAAAGTATATATAGTGATAGTAAATATAAACCTGGTAGGATATTTTTGTCATTACTACATAGTTATCCATTCCTGACAGTTGTTATCACTAACTGTATTTTTTTACTTTTAAGTAAATGTTTTTGGTACATCTCTGTCGTCATAGTGTCTAAAGGGCAAGACTAGAGTAACATTTCACTCAGGCTTGCATTCAGTCAGGTTTACATGAAACTTCTAGTTAGTTCCAGTGACCTTCTATTAAAAGGTAACACTTATTTTAAGGGCCCTATGTCTGGCCATATGGTAGTGAGTTCTTTAATAATCACTACAATCACACATTAGCCATACAGCGTACAGAAGTCTTACAAAACAGTGTTGATATAATCAGTCTAGAATAAATATATTTTAACACCCATGTATTTGATATTGGCAACAAATCAGGTGCTGCTTGCTAAAGAGAAGAAATGTGGTAGGGTTTATCATTTTTGTCACTGCATAGTCAACATGACAGTTGTCACCAATTATTATTACTTCAAGTATTGTGTTGGTCTGTTTGTGCAGCTTTGTCTGCTTTACAGATAATGTGATTCTGCAGAAGGGCGCTCATATTCTGTCTGTGTGTGTGTGTGTGTTTGTGTGTGTGTGTGTATGTGTGTGTGTGTGTTTGTTTCCTTTGGATCATAAGTAAAAGGGAGGTAGCTGAAGCACTCAGGCAGACTGCCAGGCTCTTCGGCTGTCCCACCGGTCCAGGCTGTCATCCCTCATCTCCAATGGCCTGACACCAGGGAGATAATGACAGTGTCCAGAGACAGCAAAACTCTCATGCCCCTGGCAGCGCTTGGTCAACAACACAGCGCACATATTCTATCTCTCTCTCTCTCTCTCTCACACACACACACACACACACACACACAGTACATTAACATACACACATATGCTAACTCACACACATACTGTATGCATGCATGCGTGCACACACCCTATGCCAGCTGTGTAGAGTTATATATATGGTCGTGGAAATGACACAGTGGCTTAGTGAAACTCTCGTGTGTGTGACAGCTGGGCAACATGAACAATGTTTTGTGATCATCTATCCAAAAGCACACAGAACATGCAGATGCAGCTAGCATTCATCACATAGTGTACTTGTAGGGAAAAGTCTTCATGGTGCATTTCAGCCAATTCAATTCTCGTTTGTGGAGGGTGTTGGGAGGTATATTTGATGCACTCATGCTCACTTACAATGTGCATGTAAAAACACTTATATGAAGTTACTTTTCAGAAGGAAATACAGGGTGAAACGATCAACATTTTGAAACATTTTATGAAAGAGCAATAATGTTGTGCAGTGTTTAAAAAAAAATCCTGTCAAACCACAAAGTTGTGAAGAAAATATTTAACCACACATTCCAGAAATATTTAGCACTTACTACATGTGCAAGTGGTTTAAAAGGCTGCAATACACAGCATGATCATTGAAGATATTGAATTATTTTAGGATATTACAGTATGTCATGATATTCAGAAGGACATGATATTGAAGGACAGAGCATTTGTTTTGGTTGCATCTGGGCATCAGTCTGCCAGTGGCGCTGGACAATCAGAGGGCCTGGATGGCATGGGATAAAGACTCCGCTGGACAATCAGAGGGCCTGGATGGCATGGGATAAAGACTCCGCTGGACAATCAGAGGGCCTGGATGGCATGGGATAAAGACTCCGCTGGGCATATCAGCGCCAGCACCTGTCTGCACTCTCTGTCCATTTCACTCAAGGCTCCATAACATATAACATATATGACTGGGTTTATGTCAGCGTACTTGTTAGTTAAACTATGTCCATCGAGACATGCATTCATATATAGGGCTGCTATATGAGCAGCACTTAGCATGCCCATCTCTCAGTGCCCTTCTCTCAAATTATAGAATGTGTACGTATATAAAATTATATTAGTATGATATATTTGACATATTTAAAAGATTTCATATCTGCTGCCTCGGTTGTACTGGAAAATACGCTATTATTATAATGGCAAGTAAAAAAAACAGTAAATTATCCCATGAATTATTATTATATTTAAATTGACATCATGGATGTGTGATTGACTGGTAACTATTGAAGACTCTCTGAAGATATCTAGTTTGATATCCAAGGGAATTTTGGAGATTTCCCAGAGTCATCCAAAGATTTCAGCACAAATGTGACTGGTCATATATTGCACTGTCCATATATGTCACAGGAGGGGGCTATACACTACATGTTGCGGTTCTAATTATGCTGAGTTGGACCAACTGTGTTACAACAGGCTCCTAGATTCCTCTTTGCCCCTATAATGTTGGAAGAAGGGGGGGCATTACAATTGGGGGGTCAGGCACATTGTGCTTGGCAGCTGTGTTGAAGAGGGCCCTTGCATTGGATTCCATTCTAATGCTTGGTCCGCCATGAATAGACATTCTAGTCACTTCTATAAATATCTGGAGGGGAGGGGGGACAGTGGGGGATCAGGAGGAGTGTCTGGAGGGGTGGGCTGAGGGCTGGCTATAAAAGCAGCCGGCCGACAAGCACTCAGTACCTTTTCAGAAAAGTTATTTCTCCAACTTCTTCCTCAGACCGAGCAGTTGACAGGAGACATGGAGAGGCGCATTCCGTTCACCTTCCTCCGCACCCCCAGCTGGGACCCCTTCCGCGACTGGTACCAGGGCAACCGTCTGTTCGACCAGTCCTTCGGCATGCCCTCCCTGCCCGAGGAGTTCAACCCCTTCCCCAGCACCCACTGGCCCGGCTACATCCGCCAGGGCCTGCCCGCCACCCCTGGAGAAATGCCCTCCCAGATGATGCCCTCCCCGATGATGCCCCAGGTGCCCATGATGCCCCCAGTGTCACCCGTCTATGCCCGTGCCCTCTCCCGACAGCTGAGCACAGGCATGTCCGAGATCAAACAGACAGCGGACAGCTGGAAGGTCAGCCTGGACGTCAACCACTTTTCCCCCGAGGAGATTGTGGTGAAGACCAAAGACGGCGTGGTTGAGATCACAGGTGAGACTTTTAACTGCCCCTCTCTAAATAGTTCAGGGGACTTCTGGGATTACTTCGCTTGTTGACATGATAATGTTTTGCTTGGGCTTGAGTTTGTGTCTGGCCGACTGTTAGAATTGTCTATGCTGGCTTGTCATAATCTTAAAGAGAGCATGGACTGCACATTCACTCATTTAGTCAGCCGCTGACATTTCAGTATGGATATTCTATAAACAGTGCCTGCAGATGTAGATACTGTATGTAATCATACTGTACAATGAGTATTTGAGGTTCTTGTGGGGACACATAAAAGTTGTTAGATTTGGACATCACATTGAAATTCGTGTCACTGGATTATTGGCTTGCATTCCTGCACACTCCACAAGACTACTGAGAGGGACAAACATATTTTCTAAGAAGTGTGTGAGAGATGGCAAAGAAGCAACAGACCCACTCTGCACACGCTGACACAAAACACAAGACTGGCAGTGTGTTGACTTTTGAAACCGACTTGTGTGTACTTCTTAGAGTTGAAGCACAAGTGCTCAAAAGTGCAAACAAGCCACTAGGCATCAGTTTAAAAGCACCATGTTCCCAACTGTCTGCAGGGAGGGGAGTGTTTGGAACAGAGCCTGGCCCTCGATAATACCGTTCAGATTCCTGAGACGTTAAACAACCCTCCACAAATCAGACTCGGCCTTTGGAGGAGTGCCTTTCAGCAGCAGCATCTATAAATTAAGAGCTGTGACAGAATGTTTAGTCTTTTTACTAAGTCTGCCTCTTAATCAGGAATAAACTAATTGCTCATGAAGGCCTCCTGTCCTAATATGATGATGATATGAACTGTTGGGAGGCCTGTCAGACATCTCCATGAGTACATGAGGGCAACATGACTTGGCGCAGTGTCTCTGGGGTGTTACTGAAAAGCCCTAGCCTCTGAGAGCATCACGGAGCGGAGCGTACACCATGCCCATTTGATACCCCCTAAAGCTCGCCAGCCCGCCTGCTGAGCGTCCCACAGGGAGAGGAGACGGGGTGCCCACTGCTCCCCCTCGTTGTCAGTCCGTCGTCAAAGCAAATAGACGGGCACAGGCACTTCACAGCGAGGCCCGAAGGACCTGGTGAGGGCTGGAGTGACAGCTTGAGTGGAACATGCCTGCAACACTTCACACAATGCCCTGATAGTGTAGTGCACCAACACAGAGTCAGTTACCAAGGCAGAGAAGATTACTCTGAACCTATAGAATCAATTCCCCCCCTACTGACTGCATGAGCAGCACAATACATGCAGCAGTAAACAGTCCACTCTGTGAGAGGGCACAGAGCCGGCCACTTATCAGGGTCATGGCTGATCACTGTCAGCCTATAGAATCAAGTGCTCTTACATAAACAAACGCATTCCACTGGATAAACACTGCAGTCATCTACATACACAATATATTCCGTCCCATGACAAGACACAGTCATTTTTAAAGGCATTGACTGAAAACACATACTGTAGAATCACAAGCAACTGCCTTCATATTGATTCTTTAACTGGTCTTAATATGGTGGCGTTTAACATTATGATTAGGCTTTTAGAGGGTTTTGAGCACATGCTATGGTTTGAAGAAGACAGGAATGTCCACCACAGTTGGCTACCCAGTGCTTCAGTGGCTCTGGCTAAGCTCAGTGTGTGTGTTTACTCTTCTCAGGAAAGCACGAGGAGAGGAGAGACGAGCACGGCTACATTTCCAGATGCTTCACAAGGAAATACACGTAAGTGCACTAAACATTACAGTGGCAGACAGCAGGTGTGGGGTCCAGAGACAATGTATATTAATGACCGCAGAACAACAGACACCTCAGGGCATTTGTTTAGAGTGATGTGTAAATAATGATCATTTTATTATTTGCTAATTATGGATTATATAACATTGTAAAAGCTCTGAATTTAGCAATATAAAGATAAAGAAATCCTATTTTTTTTGTCATAATTTTGCCACAAGAATAAATGGCCCTTGACAGAACACTGTTCCTTCAAAGGCCTTTCCAAGACCTTATCAGATTTTCATCGCTACGCCAAACATCTAAGGCAAAGAGCACTGTCTTCTGGGATATACAATCCTTCTATGGCTTCTCCTGTTAATCCCATGATTTAAGTGAGCTAACATCTTGTCAAAGTCATATTTTATGGCTGGGAACTGTTGCGTAACCATGGAAGGGAGGGCTATTCCTGTTGAGCTTTGTTACAATGCGATGCTCTTTGCCAAAGTTCCTGCATATTGTGGGACAACCACTTATTACCATATATTGCTTGTTTTGCAACTTACTGGCAGAATCTGCAATTGTAATTGAAGACACTTCTGCTAAATTCAGGGAATCACTCCTCGTAGTTATCTAGCTGTCTGTTCAGGCTGTGCTCAGAAAAAGAGGCTGGTGTTCGTACGCTGACTCTGTAAATATGAAACAGAGTGGGTCGCACTGAGCCATAAAATAATTCCTGGAAATGGACATACTGCTTCAGGAGCACAAAAGTGAGGCGTGTATTTTGATTGGCTGCTGAGGTCAAGTATTAAAGGTACTGTCTGTGAGGTCACAGACAGTACAGTACCTTTAATATCTGCAGATCGAGATGGGTTTGACAGTTCCTTTGCCAAGCAGATAAAAGTGTGCATCTCTGAACCAGAGGGAAGACATGCTGTGATCTCAAGACAAGAACTTTCTGGAATAAGAAAGTTGTGTATTTAAGTTAACAAGATAGGGGGGAAAACAATGTTTAGCATCTGGAGATAGTCATACTAATATTGGGAGTGTTAGTCTCACATAGGCGTTTATCCACTTGTGTATCAAATTCCAGTCCCTCCCCATTTTTAACCTCTCAAACCTCTAAGTCATTTTTTATTCACAAAAAATATGTTTGTGGTTTTCTATGGTACTGTATGGCACATGTGTTCATTATGTGAATGTGCAGTATATAATCAACATGGCACATGTGTTCATTATGGGACAATGTGCAGTAAATAATCAAGCCAGATTATTAGCTAGAGGCTACTGGGCAGGAGTGGATGATTTATTGTCCAAAACATTCAGTGCTTGTTTGAATACTTTGTAAATCACTGACATTGTAGTTGTATTAGCTTTGACCAGGTTGTTAAGCAATGTGAAAGGTGGGTTAAAATCATAGAACAGAAAGGCTCATAGAACACAAGGCCTTCAAAGCCTTCTGTTGCCATCTAGAGGACACACTGTAGTACTGTGCAATACTGTGCCATCATATTCACACCCTTTTACCGACCTATGAGGTGTTTTCCTAAACTGTATAGTCAGTGTGTCAGTATTGGTTATTAACAGCACAACATCTTACACATTTTTTTGATCATATTCACTGAAACTGACACTATACTCCGACAGAACAACATAAATCAACCGGTTTTAGAAAAAAAAACGCACTTCTACCTCCACCTAAAGCCTGTTATTTGTTTTGCAAAAATCCACAGCTCCCAGTTCTTCTGGTCCAATCAGAGCAGGGCTGTGTGAGATCTGACTGTCAATCACAGTCTGGTGCAGTCTGGTGCGCACTGACGAGCACAAACTCGAAGATGCTCGGTGGTAGTGAGGGAGGGGCATGAGAGTTGTAAACATTCAACATTTTGGCTAAGTCCCCTCAATCTGTCAGACTTGCCAACTGCAGCTTTATGTAATATTCCATCCTTTTTTTAGCGTACAAAACTATTCTACATATATTGATCAATTGATCATTGGCACTACACATGACTACACAAAATGACTCATGTATCCATGCAGGACTAATAGACTGATGTAACAGAACTGAGTGGTGACTGTCAGCAGCAGTTGAGAAATCTGTCCGCTGACTCATGTAATGGGCCTCTGCTTTTCTGTGTGCTCCAGACTGCCCCCTGGTGCTGACCTCGAGAAGATCACATCCTGCCTGTCGCCTGAGGGCGTGCTAACCGTGGAGGCCCCCCTGCCCAAACCAGCCATCCAGGGCTCCGAGATCACCATCCCAGTCAACGTGGAGAAAGGCAGCATGGTCAAGAAAGAATAGAACCAACCCATACATATAACCACTGTGCATCCCCTCACTCCTCTCACACACACACACACACACACACACACACACACACACACACACACACACACATGCAAATATATAATGCAGATGACACGCATACCTGACTTGCACACACAGAGCCATAATCACACAAGCAGAAGGGATGGTGAACAGCACTGGTGCGTGGTGCAGAGACAGATATATGTTTACAGTATTGATTGTGGGGAGGAGCAGAGACCTGAACTCCACTTCCTCTGACTGGATGTCCCACCAGTGCACTCTGCAGAGCCTTCATGGGTGGAGAGGAGGGTGGTGACGGAGGCTCTGTGTATGTGTGTGTGTGTGTGTGTGTGTGTGTGTGTGTGTGTGTGTGTGTGTCAGATCCCTCGTCTCTGCCCGTCTCTTGTCTAATGATCCAACCCCGGCTGGGATCCCAGAGTACACACACACATCTGCTCCCAGCGCCATATGCTGCCTCTGCAGTAATTACACACTTCATTTGAATGAAGACAAACACACACACACACACACACACACACACACACACACACACCAACACACACCAACACAAGCACACAAGCACACACACACACACACACACTCAAACACACACACCAACACAAGCACACAAGCACACAAGCACACACACACACACACACACACACACACACACACACACACACACACACACACACACACACACACACGCACGCACACACCTTGATCCATCATTTGCTTGTCAGGCACTGTGAGCTATTAAATATGCACTTGCAGGCGTTTAAACAGCTGTGGCCTTCTGAGCACTTCCCCAACGCTGTCCTCACACTGCCCATCAACGCTGATCTCCCACTGCCCAGCACCGCTGTCCTCACACTGCCCAGCACCGTGCTTCAGCTTACTGAAGATGCTCAGAAATAGCCACAGACTGCTCAACACCACTCCAACAGCCTCGACAACCCTTGCCTCTCCAACAAGACTGGTTCTTCCTAAAAACTTATCTGACAGAGACATCATTTTATTGTATTATTTCTTCTCTGAGCAGAAATGTTACTTTTTCATCTAATGTTGCATTTGGAGGAGAAAAAAGCTTGTTGCATGCAAATGGAGAATAAACTTTTCCACAAAACATTACCTTTCCACATTATGTTATAACTCTGACATGGTGCATTTGTTTTGTTTAGGAAACATAAATAGTAACGCGATTGTTATTTGAATAACAAAGTAACACATCTGTATTTTAATGGCCTGTGAGCTGTGTACATAGAGATAGGGAGGATGTTATGGCAACTCGCCCCCTTGGAATTATAAGGTTCTATCCGCGTTCTGAGTAGTTCTGAGATATCGAGCTTCAAAGTCTTAGAATTCCATATAGAATTCTAAAAGTAAAGTGGAACAAGCCTCTTTAGATATAATGTCCAAAAATGCATACAACTTCAAGAAACACCTCACTTCACCTTATTAAATTGTCACAGAATATATGTCAGTAACTCAGATAGAAACATATCATTCTAAGGGGACAAACTTACAATAATGGCCATACTTACAATATTCTGACCATGACTGGAGCACTGGAACATCAGTAAGACTAGTAACGCCCAGTGTCCATCAACAACATTCATGACCTCATAGAAGCCAATAGGACAATATGATACCTGTTAGTCTATTATAATGAGAAATGTAATATAGTCCATAATGGCCACTGCCTGTTCCCTTTCTTTAGCTAAACCACACCTATATCACCATTCTTATATCAGTACACAGTATAGTCAGATCAGATAACAATCCCATGCTATTTAATTATCATGTGAGTTTCTTACTGTGATTTCTCGTTGAATAAACAACTTGACGTGGCAGACCTAGTGATAGTAAACAAGTGTTCCTCAGCTGTTAACTGAATGAATCTGACATAATGTGCAAATCAGAGTTGGGTCTTTTGTTGGTGTTGTGAGCCAAGGGGAAGTGAGGTAATGGGATCAGTGGAATTTTAGAAGAAGATCTCTTCATGAGCGGGAAGTGCACATTACAGTAATAAGGAGAGTCATGGGAGTCTACGGGTCTTTTCGTGCACAGATAAACCTCATTATGTACAGTGCATGATGCTATAGTAATATATTATGTAGATGCTGAACAGCAGATAGTCCTCTTCATATGGAAGTTAGTGGTGGTTGGCTCACCTGTTTCCATGGCTACTGGAGGGGAGCACTGAGAAAGAATGAAAGAGCTGGTTAGCTGAAAGGAATCATGTGGGAGGAATGATTCCTTTCAGCTAACCAGCTCTAACCCCCCCCCCCCACACACACACACACACACACACACACACCCAGCCTCAGACAATGTAGACCATGAAGCCACTGCCACGTGCTTTGGGTGAGAATGACTTGAATCCATTTTCAATAGTTGTGTAAATCCAAAGGAACATATAACATGTAAATGATGTAATGGGCCAATGTTCTCCAAATGGCTGAGGTAAATGTTTTGGTTAATGGGAGATATTCTAATGGGCTGATTCTTGTGGACATGATGCTCTATATTAAAGCCTTGGATGATTGACACATTATTAAAATAAAATAAATAAATTAGGGCTGTCAAAATAACTGATTAATTTTGATTAATTAATTTGAGAAAAAATAACTGATTAAAAAAATTAGTGCAGATTAATAGATTCGGATGACCTTTGACCCCGAGCCGTTCTAGTCAGTAAAAATTAGACTGTAAAATGAAGGAGAGAGAAGAAAACGTGCTGCCTAGATCATTGATTGGAACATTTACTTTTAAAAAATGGCCTGATGGTGTTGATAAAAAATAAAGTGTTGAAAATAAAGTCCTCTGCAATGTCTGCAGCAAGGAATTTGCATATCACCGGAGTTCATCAACTCTATAGCACATCAATGCAAAGAAATAAGTGTTGACATTGAGGGGAGTGTTCATTTATTTTCATTGTGTCCCCTAGGTTATATCTGTGGTCTGAAATGCCTTGTATGTGAAAAAAAAAACTTCTTCCCGAAGCACTTTTGAATTTATTTCCTCAGCATATTAGGTCATATCATAGATTATTATGGCAATTATTTGAACAGTGAAAATAATAATAAATGTCACTAATGCTGATTATTCAATGATTCATTTGCATTTAAATATTTAAAATACTTTCACAGCGAAAATTATATATGCGATTAATTTAGATTAATTAATCACAGAGTATGTAATTAATTAGATTATTTTTTTTTAACGATTGACAGCCCTAAAATAAATAATGTTTGTGTTTAAGAGTGGAAAACTCAACACCAGTGAACCCTGTTCCCAAGCTGCAGCTCAACCCAGAGCGCCTGGCCCAGAGAGGAGCTGCTGGAACTCCACTGATTAAGGGGCGGGGCTTCCCTTTCATTTATTTCCAGCACGTGTCCATTCACTAGGCTCCGTTTTGAAGCCGCACATTCTCGCCTCTAATGCCACGCACACCAATACACTTGCCCACTCTTTCTTCTCTCTTTCTCAGGCTTTACGCTCCCTCGCTTTCTTCTCTCTCACACTCTCTTACTCTCTCTTTACTCTCCCTCTGTCTTCTCTCCTCTCTCTCTCTCTCTCTTCTCTTATTCTCTCCACTATGGAGCTGCAGGGCCTGTATATTTATAGAAAGGTTCCTCCATGCCCTGCATTTCCGGCATGCTCTCTGGCAGCAGATGACAGGAATGTGGAGCACTCTGTCCCTTCTTCCAGCTCCCTTCCCATGAGTTAACAAACCTGGAAAAGAGCAGGGATCCGGCCGAGTCCGTCCGACTCTCTCACTCATTGTCTTCCTCAAAAAAAAAAAAACGAAGCCTGAAGAAACTTCTCTCTAATTGTTTTTTGACTACTTGGCAAGTCTGCCTTGTGCTCACGTTGCTCTCAGTCAACGGTGTAATTTGCTGTGATAAGGTCAAAGGAGCTTAGGCGAGTGGGCTAAATAATGCAAAACATCTCTGTGGAGCTCATTTATGTCTCGCTGTCAAGCTCCAGCTGAGTGCGTACAACTCAAGGCAAGTCTTTTTATAGGACCTTTCAAAACCATGACTCACGATCAGCACCCCCCTTCTCTTCTGTCTCCCTCCCTCCCTCTCTGAGATAATGCCCGAATAAATAATTCATGTCCCACCCCATCCCTCATCCACCAGTGTTCCAACTCCTGTGCCAGGGTGGGGCTCCCATCCATTCTGTACCCGTGTGCCGACACCGCCCCATCATCAGCCAGTAGTCCGATTGGAGAATTCCCCTCCCTCCTCTCTCTCTCTCTCTCTCTCTCTTCTCTTTGTCTCCCCCTCTTTCTCATTGCGCCAGCCTCAGCTGTGAGGCGTAAGTAGGCCAGCTCTCCAAAGGCACCAATTAATGTGATCTAAGCAGGTTCACCCGGGGTGGAGTGGAGATGATTCTAGCCTTGCCTCACACAACACTGCCAACCCCCTTCCACCCCGCCAACCCCAACATCCGCCCCCTCTAAAAGCCTCTTCTCATGGGACCGAAACTCGAGAGGGTGCCCAGTGACGTCCACGCCTGGTCACTCTGGCACACTTGAGCCCTACACGACACACGTACTGTACGCCTGTGCCTGAGCTGAGCCCCCCTGTCAGTGTCATCATGAGGGCAGTTCAGTGCAGGGTCCCTGGAGGCAGTGGACGATCCAAGAACAAGTGTCACTTCCGAGAGCAGGAAGAGTGCACGCCCAGATATTCAGACAGCCCAGTAATGGAGAGTCATGGAGCAAATAGAGCCTCCAGAAGAGGGTTTATATGCACCCTCATCTCAGACACTAGGATATATGATCTGTCTCTTAACCAATCAGAAAAGGGGTTCTCAGTGTCCATTGTCATGAATCTGTTCTATAAAAGTGCATACAGTTCTTACAGAAGCTTTTGTAAGAAACATATGCCATATTCAGGCATTTTAGCCATTTCTTCTTATGCAGTATAACATGCCTGTACAGTACATTATTTCTGTCTGTATATAAAATCAAAATAGTCAGCTTCAGAAAGTAAAAGTCCTACCACATATCTGTGCCAACCATTCACTTAAACCAGCTGATTCTAATCACAACTCTTCAGCTAATTGGTGAGATCACCTGTATTAAGTGCACAAGTAGAACCAATACATGGTTGAACGTCTGTATACTATATGTAATGATATAGTCAAAATAATATTATATTTGCATGAAATATGTCTTTTCACTCATGGTCAATAAATTAATTCATTCATTCATGTCAATGCCACAACTGAGGTATCATCCTAATGTATTACTGATTGATATGATGTAGTCATTATCAAGGACACCAAATTCTCAGAAACTGTAATACACTAAAACTTAGAAGATGCTTACAACCTAAACAAGTATAGGTCTATCTTGTGAATGGATGAGCTCTGAGCTTTGAGCTCAATTCATCCTGCAAACATTAGGCTACATAATCACACACACACACACACACACACACATAACATTCACTGCACACAAACATGCACAAATCTCTGCCTCTCTCTCTCTCTCTCTCTGTTTCTCCCACATGCACACACACACACAATACAACAAAATCAATATGTTCGGAGGAAGCAAAAACAATTTGCTTACAAATGCCCCACTGACTCCATTTTACACAAGCAAATTTCACCCTTGACTCTAAGTGGGAGGGGGTAGGAGTGGGTGTGTGGATGTGCTGTTGCCTCCTCTGTCAGCCATCTTGAAACCCATCCAAGGCTAACACTTCTTCATGATTCAGCACTATGTCCTATTTTGTCATCGAGAGGTAATTCAAGCTTTCATTCCCCCTAAGTGGCCATATCCAACTCATGCATTACCCTGAGCGCAAAGCAGTGTGTGTGTGTTTGTGTGTGTGTGTGTGACTTTGGGCCCCAAGGTGAAACAAGACAGGATATGTGTGGTGATTAGTTACGTAGGCACACAAACACAATGCTGTTGATTTTTTATTCAGATTCTCTTTTCATTTGCCATCTTTATCCAGTACTCATTTTGCTCTTTTGAGTCGACAGCTCAATCAGTTACATACCACAGTCTTTGTCTCTAATCAATTACACTGGACTTAGGCTGCAGCGACACTGGTCTTTCAAGCTGCAATTGTACATTTGCACAACCAATAGCTTTAGGTCAAGTTTGCAACAAAAGTTTTTGTTTTTTAGGACTATCATTTCACTGCACTTAACATTTCAGAAGGGTTACTTTATTGAGCAATCAGCCACAAAGTTTTCAATTGAATTTATAATTACTTTGGCTCCATAACCAACTCCTGACATACTTTTTAAAAGGCTTTGGGCAATAAATAATCAGTGCTCTAACCCACTATGCATTTATAGACATTAAACAACCTGATTTATTTTCCCGTCCCTTTAAGGAGACCAAAGACTTGTGATGGACAGGCAGAAATGATAAACCATGTCAGGATGGTGGAGTCCAACAAAAGGAAAAGAAAAGAAAACATACAGGGGACAACCAAATGAAACAGGAGCAAAAATAAACTGATATAAATAACAACAAAAACAGCAACATACATCACATTATATACTGTAAGCAGGCCATTTATGCCATCAAAACTCAATGCCTGTAAGAACAACACCGAGTACACCCTATGGTGTTAGACGCATCCTATGATTCTCCTTTAGAAAAGAGCCCTGTCATTTGGTCTGAAATCCACTATCTCTGTGAGGAAGGAGAGCAACAACAGAAAACAATTGGCAACTGCCTGGTGCCAGATGCTAAAACTGCAAGTAGCATTAGCAGAAGAGGCCCCTAGCAGTCCGAGCGATGGGACGGACTGGCACTGGGGGAAGAGCCAAAGCTGCCTCTGCCCACAAACAGTGCCGCTCTATCCAAGCCATCCCTCACAACTCACATGGGCTCTCTGCATGTCACTGATTGTCTACAACCCTCTGTCTCCCTCTCTCTCTCCTTCCCTCCAACTCCCCCTTTATCTTTCCTTATCTCTCTCTATTGGTCTATCTGCATATATCTATCTATCTATCTATCTACAGTATCTATCTATCTATCAGTCTGTCTATCGTCATATCTTCTATGTCCATCCATCTGTCTATCCTCCCGCTTTCCATCCCTCAATACAGACAGAGCTGCTCAGTAAATCTTGGTGTAGATCATTAGCAAGAGAGCACAAAGCTGAACAAAACACAAAGAAAAAGAAATAGGGAAACAAATTAATAGCAAAAGAGCATTGACAATTCACTTCCATTGATGACTACATGACTCACCTATCAGAACAACACCAACAGCAGCACTGAAATGTGGCTAGATGAACATTATCATGTTTCAATTATCTTTTTTTTATTATCATTATAATTTTTTGTGCAATCTCTACAAGACTCACATTTAAGATTTCAGGAGACAGATCAAAGTAAAAAAAAGAAGGAAGAACAACAAAAATGATTTAAAAAAGCAATTAAAGTAAAGTATTAGAAATAAATAATGGTCCGTGAGTGAGATCCTAGCAGGAGCACTGATTCTGAAGAACAAAAACATTGTTCAGTCTTAAATATCTCATTACATGACGTGAAAGTAAAAACCACACACCAAAAAATCATTCGAAGAACATTAATCATTAAACAATGTAATCATGATTACACTGTGACAAACACCAGACAATACGTTTCAGCTAACACTGGTGTCATAATTTTTTCCTTTTTGTCTTTTGTTTTTTGTATTCTTTTTAAGCTTCATTTTTTGCATCATAAAATCCAAATACAATAATTGCAAGTCACTGTAGCAAAAAATCCATAACAGATTGTTGATGGTCAACCATTACTATTTTAGTATAGTGTACTAAACCCAGCAGAAAAAGACAAATTCAAAATAGTTTTCAAACAATTGAATAAAACGTAATAAATAGAAAATAATTTAACTGTTATTCTAGTCATTTCATCTTTATATGAATACATAACATCTACAGTTTTAAGTTAATAAAGTCAAGCTATTGTATATAAATACATCACCAGCATGCACGATACTGTAGTAAAGAGACTATTGGAGCAGTAATCATCTCACACTGAGAAACAGTATAATGGACAAGTGCATTTCTTGTAAATTAAAAAAGAGAAATCAACAAAAGAGAAAGAAAAATCACAAACCTTGAAGCTGCTTTAAGACCACCTTCCACTTTCCTTAACTCAAGTTCTTTTCTCCAAAACCATCATCCACCAACAAAGGCTAATGTTCCAGTAGAATCATGTTCATTGAGATTGAGTTTGATGGCAACTAGGCTATATTTTATGGCAAACATCATATTTGTTTACTTGCAGTGGCTACAATTTGTTTTTCTTTTCAAGTTTTTTTTTTTTCTTCTAACTTACCACTTTAATGCAATGTGTCTTGTTATGTTAGTCTAATTTGCCAAAAATTGTCACAATAATAATAATAATAATAATAATAATAATAATAATAATAATAATAATACTTTTGCAGTTGTGGTTTGTATTGATTGGCTGAGTTTAAAGCTTTAAAAGAGAACTGACTGAAACTAGGAACCCTTTGGATTCCACATGTCCGCATTACATCAGATACCAGCTATCTTCCCTACAACTAGCCACAACCATCCGGTTATTTTAGTGAGGCAATGACATTCAAGTTTTTCTTACTATAACTATATGCTGTGTGTGTGTGTGTGTGTGTGTGTGTGTGTGTGTGTGAAAGAGCGTGTGAGGGTGTGTGCGTGTGTGTGTATGTGTGGATTTGTGTTTTGCCCAAGCTTCAGCATTGACTTGGATGTTTTTCAAACGCTTCTTTTTCAATCACACAAGTTAAATAAAGCAGCTCCACTTTTAGCACATTTTGCACTACAAGAACAGTCCCTATGCCAGTTTGAGGGCCTGTCCACCCTTTACCACTTAGTAGGCTACTGACAGACTGGAACACTTCTGTCCTCATAGTGGTGGTTTGGCAAATGTTGCAGATCAAGAAAGGGGTATTTTTTTCTCTCTCACTATGCTAACCTTTACTATTCACTATCACTCCATCTTCTCCTAAACATACTCTTCTGCTGTTTTTTCTCTTTTTGTTTTCGATCACGTCAAACTCGTGGAAAAAGAAAAGACTGCACTCTGAGTGGTTACCATTGGCAAATGACTGACAAAAGGTCCACCAGCTCCCACCCTAAATTTTTGATTACTTTTATTTCATTTTTTTTTCTCATGTTGCTGTTGAAGGTTGTGAGCACGCGTGTTGTGTTTTCTCTTTTTTTTCTCTTGCGTTGACCATTTCTTCCCCCTAATGACTCATTTAGTTGTTGCCCTCACCGGCCTCCTCGTCCTGCTGATCGCTCGTCCACAGCGTGAGGTTGTCTCGCAGCAGCTGCATGATGAGCGTGGAGTCTTTGTAGGAGTCCTCGTTAAGGGTGTCCAGCTCGGCGATGGCGTCGTCGAAGGCCGTCTTGGCCAGGTGGCAGGCCTGCTCGGGCGCGTTCTGGATCTCGTAGTAGAAGACGGAGTAGTTGAGCGCCAGGCCCAGGCGGATGGGGTGCGTCGGCTGCATGTGCTCCTTGCTGATCTCGTGCGCCTCGCTGTATGCCTTTTCGGACGACTCCACCACCGTGGAGCGCTTCTCGCCCGTGGCCACCTCGGCCAGGTAGCGGTAGTAGTCGCCCTTCATCTTCAGGTAGAACACCTTGGACTCGTGCTGGGTCTCGCTGCAGTTCTTGATGAGGAAGTTGTCCAGCAGGTTGAGCACGTCCTGGCACACGGCCTCCAGTTCCTTCTCGATCTTCTCACGGTACGCCCGCACCATCTCGATCTTCTTCTCGTTGCCGTCGGCCGAGGTCTTCTGCTCGATGCTGGAGATGACGCGCCAGGAGGAGCGCCGGGCGCCCACAACATTCTTGTAGGCCACCGAGAGAAGGTTCCTCTCCTCGTTGGACAGCGCCTCGTTCAGCTCTGTCACCTGAAACACAACAATTGGGAGAAACAAAAGGCCATGCTGTTTTAACACCAGACTAACTAATAAAATACATTTACATACATTTAGTCATTTAGCTGAGCCTTTTATCCCAAGTGAAACAGTCAAGGTACAGTGCCACAAGGACATGTTAGTGCAGCAATAAGTACTACTCGCATAGAATTGAGTGACAGTTCTAGAAGGGGGTCAAGTCAAGGGCTAAGTGCTAGATTTGGCATGTCAAGTTGTTGGTAGTGATAGGATAGGAGGTACTCTGTTTCTCTTGTTGCTCTTGTTTACTGTAAAACACATAAACAGGCATGTTTTTATAACAAGTCAGCATTTCACTGTTAAGCAAGCACAGTTTGCCCTGGAAACTTGGTAAAACATTTGGTACAACGCTTGGTAAAATGACTGAAGAGGTTATTTCTGCCTGCAAAACTACAGTATATCTCCTGTATCACCACAAGCATTACTGTAAATAACTACTGTTGGGGTTGTTTTTTGTCACACACTCTTTCCTATAGTTTCTTCAGCCCAAGGTAGATGCTCTGTTCACAAAAGTGAACCTCCACCTGAAGTATCTGGGTTCACCACCAAACGCTAAGACTGAGGACTTAAATTAACACCCATGCAAAGCCTGGTATATTGCCTTTGTATGACTGGACTACACCCGAGTCATATTACAGACTATTCAGCCATGTGAAATAAACATTATTTTCTGTCAAAGATGTTTTAACTTTATCTAAGCTTCAACAATGGGATAGCAGGGTCCTTTGAGCATATTGTATAGTGCAACCATGCTGACCAAGCTCAAACCAGTATTAGATATGTCTGTGGTTTAACACTGAACCACAAGACTACGGAGTACTTCTTTCCGATTGTCTGGTAGGTGCCCAATATTTGTTGGCACACTTTAAATCTTCCACAATGGTTACCATGACAACACCACATGACAGCAATAGCTGAATGACAAAATACCAGTATTGTAGTGCACACACCAGTTTAAAAGAGAATGCAGTACCACAAACAAGTACATTTGGACACAAATACACAGGCACATGGCTATGTGATCACCATGTGTTAGCAACATAAACCTGACGGACAAAACAATTCACAAGATGGATACAATAATCGCTATGACAAAAAAGCAGCAATTTCCCCTCACATGTAGTCTAACTGTTTTATACAGATCCAAAATATATCCACTACCAGACAGGCCCAAAAAGCAGTTTTAGCTCCCAGGGGTTTTTGGTGAACCCTCAATGGACAAAAGACAAAAAGCGACTAAGCTGCCTTGATTACTTGCTTTAAGCTGCTTTTCAGCAGGGAAAAAACACTGTGACAGCGCCTTTTAACTATATGTGTCTTAAAATATGCCTGGGTTTTGAGTCAACCATCAAAATAGTGCTAAAGGAAAACATGCCGATAACCGAAAATGCATGCAGCTATTTTTGGGAATAGATAGGAATAGATCTAATTTAGAGAGAGTGTAGGACCTAATGGCTAATTTGTCAGCATTGCTATATTATTGGTCTAGAACACGGACCTTTAGGGTAAGTGCATGAGCTTTTACAGCACTGATAAGGAGGAGATATTTCAGTTACATTTCTGTGTTATAATTACAGAACAAAATTCTATCAGTATCTTTGTGGCTAATTTGCAGTGTTCTGTATGTTAATAAATTGATAATGCTGTTTATAGTGATTGTCTGGCACCTGATAGCACAACCTAAAACCAAATGGTAGAAGTGTACCAGGTTCTTTGGCAAAATCATTTCTGAATCAGCACTAGCTTTTGGTGGAGGCTCTGTGTATCTGACAGATTGGGAGTGGGTGGAGAGACGACTAACTCCAAGTCTCTCTCTTTCTTTCTCTCTTTCTCTCTCTCTCCCTTTATCCCCCCCCCCTCTCTCTCTCTATCCAGCCCTTCCTCCTGTCCTTGTTATAATTCATCATGCTTCATGTGGCACTCAAACACATCAATGTCTCCGCACCCACACACTACACATTAAAAGAGTCATCTGACCTCACTACACTGTTAAGATGACAAAACACTGCACTGAAACCTTGCCTATTTCCTTTCAGCAATGGCTTCCTGTGAATTCAGTCTCTGTAGAAAGTGAGTAATCTCCTTTAACATGCATTCCAACACACATGAAAGGATCACCTTCGTATCTCTCACCAAAAATGTCAATTTTTCGCCACTGACAGAGGGCACATGTCATATTGTCACATCATCTGAAAGAAAAAAATGTCATAAAAGGTCAAGTCTTTACATCTTAACACACATAGAGACTGCAGTAGCAGTATAAATAAGGTTCTACATGACAGGCGACTCATGTCAGAATGGTTGGATTTGGTGACAGGTCACTAGCACTGTGTGTATTTCAGATACTTTTATGTGTCTGATGCTGTGTCTGCCAGCTCCTTTTACTCTCCCTCCTGTCCAGCTCTTCCGCACTTAAGACCTCAACACACCACAGGAGTGGTCAAAGCGCAGTCTATCACTACTATACCATCTCAGGTTTCCATGGAAACAAGGGAATCTGCTTTTGTTTGAGAGGACAGACAATCTCCTGCTACATCCATAGTGCCTCTCCAGCAGTGTAAGAGAGAGAGAGAGAGAGAGAGATGTGGCCGAGTCTGAAGGATGGGGTGGAGGAAGAGGAGGAGGTGGAGAGGCTAGAGTGTGTGGCTAGAGTGATGAGAGTGTGGAGGGTTGGAGGGGGAGGAGGGAACTCCCTCACAAGTTTCCTAGTAGAAGCAGTGGCAGCTAGCCTGGCGAGCCAGACCCACATTAAAATGTAGGGTCTGGGCACTCACCGTTCGCAGTGCTCAGTCCGAGGGGCGGGATAATCAGTTGTCTTTCAAATTCCCTCTGCATAATGGGGCCTTAATAGGATATTTGTTTTCAAGTAGCAGGGAATTCAAGTCAAACCGTTGCAACTCTGCTATCAATCATTATGTTAAGCCCACCAAACGACTCTATACACGATTTCAATGCCCTGATTAAGTTTCGATTTCTGGAGCTCACAAGCCAACGGAGAGTTGCTAGACTAACCCTGGCAGCAAATGTAATTTGCTGCCGCTAGGGGCGCGTCTAGATTTCTAGGCTATGTGGCAGCACAAGCAGAAAACAGCAGTTAGCAGTTAGCAGCAGCAGCTGTGCTTACGGGAGAAGATGACCCCTCATGCCACAGGGCCGCGAGTGTGTGAATAGCCACTGCAGGCCGGCGTTTCCTCTCTGCTTGGCACACTGAATGCAATCTTATCTGGCCTCCTTCACCGCCAGTCTCCAGTAAAACACACAACCTGTCACTCAATGGCTGCTCAGGGCTTTGATGATCCTCTACCTGCCGGTTCAACCCTTCTGAACAGCTAGCTGGCCTTGTTTCAGATAAGCTGTATCATCCGGGTCAGGTGCCTGGCTGGACTACGGACCCGCAACAGTGATAGAAACAGAAGAGGAAAGCAGAACACTTTGTTTTATGAGGGTTAAGGTCCATTAAACATGGCTGTGCGTTTATGTACCAACAGTACAGCATTGAGCCAAGGGGGGCAGTGGCACAGTGACATTAGGGACACAGATAAGTATGTACTGTACTACAAAGGACTGCGCCAGGTCACATAATAGGGTGTGCCAGAGCAGTATGCATCACCATCGAGATGGGTCATCTTTGAGAGAGTTTCTAACAGCTACCACCTTACAGGCCCAGTACAAAACCGACTTATTCAGGAAAAACTGCAACATCTGTATGGACAGTTGTGCACACAGTGACCCTACAGGACTGGACAGAGCTCCATCAAGCAGTTTGAAGAATGAGCATTAATTGATCAACATGCATAAAAGTGACATTCGAAGAAGTTGACGGTCAAAATCAAGAGACCACTGCAAATTTGAATATGACCATCAACTCATTCAAATGTCACTCAGCAACTGTAGGATGACATCAGAAAAATGTGGAGCGATCTCTTAAATTTTGCACACTGGTTGATGATGCATATTACATGCTTATAAACATGTAGAGTTTAAAACAACATCTCACTCTGTTAACTGATTATCCAGCACTTTACTACCCTGTGTACGCATTCACATTGGATTGAAGTTATCCAAGTGTCAAACTAACGCCTACCAGCTGTCATCTTCAGTGAGGTGATTCACTGTTGCTACAAAGCAAAGTGCACCTCAGGGTGGGGTTGTCTGATAACCTCAGAAACAGCTTGCAAAACACTCCTTTGGCCTTCACTGTGGCACCTGGGAGAAGGACCGACTGTAGCGTTGATTATGGAAGAGCTTTCTGTTCTCTCTCCGGGTAGCAACCGTTGAGATACATCCCATCATTTTCTCCTGTCAACTACAATAGGCTTTGCAGTAGCTCATAAGCAACAGTCCAACAATATGTGGCCAGCTGGGATTGACACAGAGCAGAGTCTCTTAAATTAGGAATATGTCCTGAGGGATTTGTGCACTCTGTCTACTCAAGTGAAAGTTAGCCAGTTAGCCACACAAATACAGTCTAAATGTATGTTGTCTGGTGGGCAAAAGCTAGATTTGCAGGTTGGCATGGAGACAAACACGCAAACAAACAGATTCAGAACAGCAATCAGATTAGTGTCTGTGATTGTTTCACCTGAGCAATTAGTCTCCCTCTGTTCCCAAAGTCTAAAGTCTTCCTAAACCTCAGCATTCTTAAGACTGAATCTAATGTCTTCCTAAACCTCAGCCTTTCTTAAGACTGAATCTTATCTTGTTTTTAGTCACTCTCTCCCCCAACAACTTGCACTGTCTTCAGGCTCGCTCTCTCTCTCTTTCTCTTTCTATATATTTTGATTTATTTAACAGGGTCTATATTCTTGCTAAGTCTCTTCCTCTTCCTCTGTCTCCCTCTTTCCCTCCTGCTAAGCGGATATGACAACCCTTCCCACCGAACACTCTCCAGGGCCCATGGGCACGGACAGACAAAGTGTACTAGGAGATGGCGTAGTCAGAGGAGTGAATGCACAGGGACTGGTGAGATGTGGGGGGGGGGGCAGAAGTGGCTCCTGCAACGGGTCTAAGACTCAGCAAATGCAAGGATGGGGTTGGGGGTGGAGGGTTCTTGCTTGAAGTACCTCATTGTTGTTATATAACCATTAGTGACTAGAAGATTTTACACTGCGGGATCTTAACATGCACCTAAAAATAAAAACCCATGAAAGATTAACACTGGAAAACATGTGAGGAGGAGCATCTATCCTAGTGCCTTAAGTGGCGTCAGTGGTTATACTTCAGGAGGGGAGCATGTGGCTGCATGATATACAACCCAGGGGTAGGATATGGAGTATCTACCCATTATTCTCCATGTCATCAAGCCATCATTTCATGCTGCCTGAGACTTTCCATCTTTCCAGAATTCAGTCTTTCCGACTAATGCACAGAAAGACCTTTCCCCCGGAGAAGTCCTGGCAGGCACATCCCAAACGTGGACCAGAATGACCGCGGATGGAGGGAACACTAGTGCCAAAAAGCGAGATCACATCATAATGACACAGAGTGGAACCCATCCAGATTGATTAAGCTGCTTGGCCTTAAACTGAAAACCTAAACTGAGAAACTTTAGAGGGGGTTGTTCACCCTCTACATTAACCAGGGTTATGTTTTTCAAAGACTTTATTGTACTACTACCACTGATAAACGATCTATGATCTTGAAAAGTCTGTCAATCATTCTGAGCACTCTCGTTTAGTTTTGTTGGTCATAGCACAATGCCCTTTTAGAGAGGTATAGTAATGCTCTCACCACAGCCACGTACTGTAGTCCCTTCTAGTCTACTAGTAAGTAGGGAACTGGCCCAGGACCAAGGCATTGCAGGCCACAAAGCTTTAAGTAGATTTGAAAACGACCCACCTGATGGTTCTGTTTCTCAAACAAAAGATTATATCAGTCATCAGTCAAACCATACAAACAGGGTCCTGTCAAGGGGCTCAGGCACTGCTCAAACTAGACAGCAGTTAGAAAGACACTGCTGTGATGCTGCTGTGATCGCTGGGAATAAAAAAAAACCCACAATCATTCATTGGCCATATTATAATCCCATCAAGCAGCAGTGGCAGTGTAGAGTCTTGACTGCTGATGTAGCCCAGGGCGCTTGCTAGTCAGGATGGTGAAGGGTGTTGGAAGGAAGAGTGACTGCAGTGGGGCGAGATGCCCTGGGGCTCATGGCCAGGACGTCAGACAGACACACCCCATATGGCCTGTGCTGCAGCAGTGAGAGACTGAGAGACTGGCACTGTCTGTCAGGGTGGTCTACCCTGACAAGGCACAATATATATATATATATATATATATATATATATATATATATATATATATATACACATTATTATATACATTAATATGAAATGGCAGCAGCATCACTACCAACCCCAGTGGACTCACAACCTAGTAGTAGCCTACTACCCCACCACGCCAAATCTGATCCTCCAAACCACCTGCTTTGTCAAGAGATCTCCCTTCCTCCCGACCCCACCCCACAGATGCTGTGTGAGGCAACAGACAGGAACCGGACAAGTGAGATTTAACGATAGGGCAGAGACATCAGCAAACTGACATGCTATTTGCACTGACTGCACTGCTGATAAATTAGCGGTGGGCCTGGCATGGAAATGCACTGTGGCTGTGCCCATCCCCCTATTTGCCTGTGCAGTGTGCACACGTCAAGCAATCAATGCTTTCTGAAGACTCCACAGAATGACAAGGCATTTTCTTTTCTATGCCCACCTCAACTCTCACAGCTAGGGAAATTACACAGATTTTCTTTGGTGGACGTGAACAGACAGAGCTGGTTCCCCTAAAGCAGAAACACTATCATGAATTGTACAATGTTGTACAACCACTGTCATGTTACATTGTGGTCAGATCAGATAATGATTTCATTGGTCTTTATTGGAATGATATCCCTATCATTCCTCATAGGCAACATGTAATGAATGATATGATATGACAGCTTAAGTTGTAAGCTTTCCCTATGTGAGATGGAATTTAGACAGGAGGACTCAACACCCAGCATGTCTGAACGCTAACTGTAGTATGGCAGTCTACACTGACCTCTCCTAAATCAAAGCTGCTCTGAACCTATCAATTTCTCACTGGCTCTCACATCTGCTTAGCTGATAAATTGGAAAGCTGGATCGGACGAAATGGTGCAGTACGGGCACTGCACCTTGGCACACTCTGCGACACGCCTTGTCGAAGCGAACCTGCCTTCTTCCATGGAGGTCGAATAAGCGAGTAGTCGTATGCCAAACGTTATCACACACCCGTTCATTACAAAGACTGCAATATGACAACGGCCACCGATAGCCTCGGGTGGATGTCTGCTACCCACGTTTGACAGTGGGCATCAGACAGTGGGAGTTGTCTCAGAAATACAACGCACAGCGTACGTTTTGCTCTAGTGCATGGCAAAAGCTGAGCGCTGTCAACGGTGCGCTCTATGGGTACATCTGAGGGCAGTGCACACTTTGCGTAGTTGCATGTTCCACTGTGACAAATAGGGCTGATGGAGCGTGGTCGAGAGAGCGTGTCTCTTTCAGAAAACCAGGAGCGGCACGCTGCCATTCATTCCCCTGGTGAATCAAAGTATCACTGAGTCGCGCTGCTGTCTGGTTCAGTGGCAGACCACAAAACAAGCGCCTGACAGAAACTGCACGTTGTCTGATTAGAGTATATGTCGCCAAAATCAGTCAATAGAAAACGTGTTTTTCGTGACTATTAAGGTTAATCTTCCTTAATTTTGCTTGCCTCTGTTGAAGTCTCTTCAGAAGCCTCCTATGGCCATGTTGCTGAATTCAATAAGATCTGTCAAAAGGCACCGCCCCAAGATCAAACAGTCTGCATTCGTCCGCTTTCCCCGTTAGTTGAGTTTCTCTTGTCAATTTTACAACTATTCTGTATTCAATACTACAACAATTTACTAAAAATAAAAGGAACCTACAGATCTTTCCACTACCAGCAATATTATGTGCTCAGTTTTTAAAACTGACGTGATTTCAACCGGTTTAGTTTGCATTCCCTATATAGGCCCAACATAAAAGTGCTGAGATATAGAGAGCTGAGCTGACTCAAAATAATCTACCATGCATTTATTTGACTTAACATACAGGAGTTTAACAAGACCGATAGGCTATCAAATGTGGACTGTTAATCAATAGTAGTCAATTGACAGCTGACAAGAAATTAAATAGATGAATGAAAAAACATATCATGGTGTTGAGAGTAGGCTATTCAACTGAATATACATTCAGTGAAACACAACCACAGAAGGAAATGTAAAGCCAACTCATAAACGTTTAATATATTCAGAAATATGATTCAGCTGAACTTACCGATTTCATGGCAGCTGCCATATCGTCATACCGCTCTGCCTGTTCAGCCAGCCTGGCTTTCTGAACCAGCTGCTCACGGTCAACCATTTTAAATGTCTAAAATACAGACGTTAACCTACACTTTTAAGAGAAAATGTTCAAGTGGAGATAATTTTTGGTATTTGGTTTGCAGGAAAAATGCAACGGGCTCTTCTAGCTGCTGAGGCTTCTCCCTGCTGTCTGCGCGTGCCGACTCCAGTGGGATACCCCCTCCCCCTTCGTACACTTTCTCTTCATTGCGTCACCATTAAAGAACAGGCGTGCCTCTGCGTAATGATGTAACAATGCAGCGTCCCTTGTATGGGATGCGGGTGTCAATAATTAAAGTAATTTCGTTGGGCCCTTGTACTTTTCGTAGAAGTGTTTTGGAGTTTGTGCTATCCACCTTTGCTGTCATACCATTCTCAAATTATTTTGAGGTAGGACTTTAAGAGCCAAAGAAACTTACTGTAGCCTACAAATGAGTCTGTATTTTGCCAATTGAATGTTTTTTTCCATATCGTCACTGTTAATTCTGGTCTGTTTATTTGTTAATATGACTTGCTGTAACTGATCCCATGCAGCTATGTTAAATTGTGAAAAGAGTAGTCTCTATTTACAGCACATGCAACAGACCTGAGCATAAACCCACCACACACACATATACATACACATACACACACACACACACACACACACACACACACACACCATCTTTCTCTTGGCCGAGCAGAACATTGGCTCTGAGCAGCTGTTTTGGGATGAGTGATTTATTTATTTATATATTTATTTGGCTCCATAAGAAGGACACCAAATGGCTGCTGGGCTGCTAGTAATCCGGACCTCTCATCTGGAAGCGAGGCTTACCCAAAGGAAAAATGCTTCAGCCAGAAATACAACAGACTTCTAACTCCGACGCAATGCCATATGACAGGCCACCTGACACAAGATAGGATTTACTATACTTACAGTGCAGCTGGCAATTTTATTAATACTACACAGTATTTGAAATAAATCATCTATCATATTGGAGAAAACAGCACCATGTCAGCTACTTTTATCGGTAACTTATTGTAATAAAAAAAAAAAACACAAAAAATAGCTTTCAAATCTATTTCTACTAAAAAAAAACACAAAAAATAGCTTTCAAATCTATTTCTAAATTCAAATCATGAATGACTTATGGAACATTTGTTTTCCTCCACAAAAAAATTATTTATTTGTTTTTACAAGATAAAACTACAGTAAATGTTGAGGAAGACTAAATCCAACGGAAGGCATGCCACACATTATGTCAAGGAAGTCACCAGTACTTTCAATACAAAAGTATTTATGTGAGCATATGTCCCACACCCACTTTGCATTGTAACATCTATCAAATGATCAGCTTTAGAAGACATAGGTCATTTCTATGGCGTCTACAATGAAGGAGTCCGACTTTTAACCTGAGAGTTGTTGCACTGTCCCATTGTTGTTTTGGACACAAATGCCAACAAGTCCACTTACCACCGAATTGTGGTAACTTGTCGTTTTAATGGCACAGCAGTATATTTCAAGGGGCAAATTGTGGCATATGTTTAAAACCTCAGCCACCTTAAAGAATTGTTTTCCCAGTACCACTGTATACACGTCTTAAGAATATTGTCTGAAAACATCAACAAATGGCTGACTAAAAATAAACCTACAGAAGGCCTAGAGTGATGTTTCTGTGTGATGTAAAATAAATGCTGGTGAAGTCTTAGACATAGATTTTTAAGTTACCACATAAACATTGGAAATTACATGGAGAGCATTGGGTTGAATATCACAGAAAACTCACAGGCTCTAATACACAAGACTATTGCTCAACAGACTCACATTTTGAGATAAGGCCCCTTCAACCCTCTGGTAACTTCACTCAGTGTATCCTACTGGCCATGGAAAACAGTTCATATTAAGCAGGGTATATATCTATATTTCTCTTGCTAACATTCACCATAGAGAGAAATCAGAGTCCACAGTGGATTGCAGGGAAAAGGACCAAAATGACTATTTACAGAGAGCAGGTGTTGAATCTCAAACAGCACACACGGCACCAAAACAAACTCAAAGCTGAGGAAATGAAAGTGTCTTTGATCAGGGAGCCATCCAGCTCCAGCCTGAAATAAATTAGAGAGACGAGTCTACAGAAGAGGCTTGGGCACACTGTGCAAATCATCCTATCTGTCTGTCCGTCTGCCCAATGCATAAGCAAAAAGAAAAAAAGAAAACATATAAAAATGGAATCAACCTTGACTCTGTGTTTTTTTCTCTCTTTCCTATAGAGGCTGGTATTGAGCCCTGTGTGATGATGGTGTGTCAGCAAGTTGGGGAGAGGTGGGAGGAGCCCTTTCATCTATGATCTGAATAATGAATGCCTTGCTCCAGCGTACCTTCCTCAACCATCAAAGAATGTGGGATGGTACGGCTGGCATGTATGCTAAATATTTCAGCATCTCGACAGGAAAACAGAGACAAAGATAGAGGCAGTCTAAAGCTTTGGTTTCTTTCGTATATCAAAAAAATGTGTACAGTGTTGTTTTTATTATATATATATATATATATATAATTATATTTATTTATTCATGTATTTATAAAGTGCATAATAGGAATATATATTCATCATATTTAGTCATATAAGTTGTTTTTGCTTGGTTGGTTTTTGTTGTTGAATTGTTTGGTCATTTCTTTCTCCTTGAGGATCAGGGTGAGCTTATTATTTACAAATTGTATACAAGTCCAGGTGTCAGAATCTCTCCCCCCACTACCCACTCACTGCTATGGCAATAGTGACATAGTGACCATTGCCCGCTGCGCTTTGCCAGGGGCGCGATCACGACAGTGAGCAAGTGACGCCTGCGTCCTCCGAGTGGTCGCAGTTGTGGACGTTCCACGCTATATGGGAGCAGTCGTTGAGGGTGGCCTCCGCGCCCGTGCACTTGAGATTGTCCATGACGATGATGCCGGTGCCCGGGCCGAAGAAGGCCTGGCCCCTGGCCGCTGTTGCCTGGCCACAGCCCACCTGTCTGCATACCACCTGAGCGTCCGGGAGGTCCCACGCGTCGTCACATACTGTTCCCCATGAGCCCTGTGAGAAGAGCTCTACGCGGCCCTCACACTGGTGCTGGCCTTGGACAAGCCGTATCGTACCTAAAGAGAGGGGGGGGGAGAGAGAAAGAGAGGGGGGCATCAAACAGGAGGACTGTATGAACTCATACAGTATGTGTGTAAAGTAATATATAAATGGCAGAAACTGTATGGAATCCTATTTCCTCAGCTAGAGGTGAACCTTGTGCCCCACATCGCAGAAAAGAGTGAATGGAAGTTGGACAGACTTCAGTAGACTGAAACAACATCTAAAGCAAAGAAGCATTAGGGAAAGCCAGGATGCAAATTGAGACTCTTAATTGAACAATTGTGAACTCAAACGATTACAGCAGCTAGTGCAGCTACTTACTGGCACTGTCTGCATTACATGCTATCAGATGAAAAGCAAACGGACACTCCCATTTACACCCATATCCTGAAGCCTAATGCTAATCTATGACAGTAAAGCCTGTGTGTTTGATCAAGGAACAGATGGAGGTTTTACCCTGTGGAGGGGTGGTGGTGGGCATCGGAGCCGGAGCAGAGGCTGTGGGCATTTTGAGGGTCATGCCAAAGTCTCTCGCATTCCCAAAGAACTCAGTGAATGCTGAAAACAGGAGATAAAAAAAGATCGCTGTCACCTCGTGCTGAATAGGTAATCCAGAAATCTATTCACCCAGTCACCTCTGACTGATAACTAAAAGCTAGATCATTTTTTTAATAAAAGATAGGAACCTCTGAAAGACCTCATTTACAAGTTTGCTTTGATGCAGTCTATACCAACTTTGTCAGCTGAACTACATTCCACCTTTTTTAAAGAATCGTATACATTGAGCACTTCCATGCATATATGTATGCCCCAGTGTTCCTGTCACATGGCACTCTTTATGCCCCACCAGAGCCCAGCTTTTGCCCCGCGGGCTTCTGCTGATGCTGATCCTCCCTGACTGTGGCTCTTTATATTTTATGCATTCATGCATTCTGCACACTCACACAGACGCACACACACACACAGACACACACACCCACACACACACACACACACACACACACACACACACACACACACACAGCAGCGGAGGAAAGCGGCAAGCGGAGGGCGGAGAATGGAGAGAGGAGGGCGCCGTGAGAACGTCTCAGCTGGGCCTGGAGATGAGAGTGGGCCTGTGGGGGTGTGTGTGTGTGTGTGTGGGGGGCTGGATACGTGTGTGTGTGGGGGTTGGGTGCTGGGTGACTGGATACGTGTGTGGGGGGAGGTACTCACAGAGCGGGGAGAGTGACTAGGGAAGTGAGTCATCACTCAAGAGAGGACTGTACCATGGCAAACGTGGCGGGTAGCCAATGGATGCATGTGTGAGTGTGTGTGTGTGTGTGAGAGAGAGAGAGAGAGAGAGAGAAAAAAGAGTAAGGCACTGAGTGTGTGTGTACAGTATGTATGTCTGTGTGTGAGTGGCATTGTGAGTGTGTGTGTGAAGGGCATTGTGAGTGTATGTGTGTGTGTGTGTGTATGTGTGTGTTTGAGTGTGTCTGAGAGAGAGAGAGAGAGAGAGAGAGAGAGAGTGTGTGTGTGCGCCTCCGCATGTGTGAATAAGACTGCCTGCTTGCACAAAAACCACTGCATATTCATTAGTTTTGTTCGTGTCCTCATCACAAGATGTCTACAGACCGGTGACGCGTTTATCTTAGCTTACATGAGCAGATGACGCCAGCGTCCTCGTGGTGGCCACAGTTGTGCTGGAACCAGCCCAGGTTGAAGCAGTCGGTCAGTTTGCGCTCGTTGCCCTGGCAGTCCACATTGTCCAGCATGATGGGGCCCGAGCCGTAGCCGAAGTAGGCCAGCTGCTTGGCGGCGATGGCCGGGCCGCAGCCCAGCTGCCGGCACACCACCTGGGCATTGTCCATGTCCCAGTCGTCGTCGCACACTGTCCCCCACACGTTGCTGTGGAACACTTCCACGCGGCCCCGGCAGCTGCTGTTGCCGTTCACCACGCGGATGGTGGGCATCGCTGAGGGGCAGGACGAGCAGGACATTAAGGTCACTCAAGCCTGTTCATATAGGCCCTGTTTCACTCAAGCCTGTTTATACAGTATAGGCCCTGTTTCACTCAAGCCTGTTCATATAGGCCCTGTTTCACTCAAGCCTGTTAATACAGTATAGGCCCTGTTTCACTCAAGCCTGTTCATATAGGCCCTGTTTCACTCAAGCCTGTTCATATACAGTATAGGCCCTGTTTCACTCAAGCCTGTTTATATAGGCCACGTTCCACTCAAGCCTGTTCATATACAGTAGGCCACGTTCCACTCAAGCCTGTTCATATACAGTAGGCCACGTTCCACTCAAGCCTGTTTATATAGGCCACGTTCTACTCAAGCTTGTTCATATAGGCCACGTTTCAGACCAATCAGACATCTGGAGGGTGGCAGAGCTGTACAGGTGATATTACACTTGGGTCTACTGGTGCCCTTTCATTTAGGAATTACTGTTCAAGATTAACACACCAGACGTCATGGTATACAGTATATAGTATAGTATATATAGTTTTTTGATCCCGTGAGGGAAATTTGGTCTCTGCATTTAACCCAATCGGTGAATTAGTGAAACACAAACAAGCACACAGTGAACACACAGTGAGGTGAAGCACACACTAATCCTGGCGCAGTGAGCTGCCTGCTACAACGGCGGCGCTCGGGGAGCAGTGAGGGGTTAGGTGCCTTGCTCAAGGGCACTTCAGCCGCGGCCCACTGGTCGGGGCTCGAACCAGCAACCCTCCGGTTACAAGTCCAGAGTGCAGTATGGTCAGGTCATTCAAACGAATTCACTGTCTCTATGCTTTGCCTAAGCGTTGTGTGATCAGTTCATTAAAACTAATTCACTGTGATCAGTTCATTAACACTAATTCACTGTAATACAATTTCTATGATTTCTATATATATTTCTATGCTTGTTTTCTGCTACAGGGGCCCAACTACAATGGCTGTCTGCAGTGATTCACTTACGTTTAGCTGTTGTGCTTACGGTTGTTGTCGTAGTAGTTGTAGTGGGCGATGTTGTTGTTGTTGATGTTGATTCTGTATCTGTATCTATGACTGAGAGAAAGACAGATGGTGTTCACAGCCTACCAAATTTTACCACAACCCAAATTAATACAACATGGAAGACACACTGAAAAGATAAGGGATCTGGAGGGGACAGTGGCTCAAGTGGCTCCCTCTGCTGGTGAACCAGATGTAGTGCATCAGTAAAGTTGATGGAGAAACTCAGTTTGTGTATTAAGTGTGTACGCCAACTGTGAGCGTTACCTGGAGTTGTCCCGTTAGGAAGTAATATTCTGAGCATTGTGTCTGTGTTCACAGTTGGCACAGTGGTAGTGGACCCCGATCCTTTAGAGTAAAGACAAAATAAATACCATAAAATAATTAATTTATTCCTCTTTCTCTTGATAATGCTTATTATTAAAATGTATCAGTCATTCTAAGCATTATGTGGGATGTGAACAAAGCACGCATGCAAGTACTGAATCATTTAATCTTTGGATGAAATTCAACGAACTTTAATATCAATATTATGTTTTTCACATGTGTTAGGTTGGTGCCAAAATAGGAGTCTGCAGCATCCCCTAACCTTCGCATACGACTCCCGCATCCTCATGATGGCCACAGTTATGGATCCCCCAGCCCAGGCTGTAGCAAGTAGCCAGGTGGCTCTCGTAGCCATTGCAGTTGACATTGTCCAGCAGAATGAGGCCGGTGCCGTATCCAAAGTAGGCATTGGTCTGAGCTGCGATTGCCTGGCCACATCCAATCTGCTGACACACCACGCTGGAGTCTTTCAAGCTCCAGTCATCATCACAGACCGTCCCCCAGTTGCCTTGGTAATAGATCTCCACCCTTCCCTGGCAGTGGTTCGCTCCTCCGACCAGACGGATGGTACCATCTCCTGCAACAGAAAGGGGAGTGACGTCATTCCACTTCTCTATGGTGTCGCACACTGTACCCAAATGAACTTCTGCTTTTGAATGTACAAGTCAGCTTCTCTGAGCTTGAGTGCCATTGTGTGTCATCTTTTATGTCTCATTGGGGCCATTCCAGTTGTTTATGCATTTGTGATGGGAAGTTGCCAAATTTCAATCATTTTACTTCCTTGTGCATTTTGAATGCTCTTTTTCCCCCATTGGAGTCAACACAGGAAGAAACAAAAGCCATTCTCACGTTGCCTGCTGTCCTTTCCCTCGGGAACACGACTTCACCCAATGATTCCGCAATATAAAGATTCAGTGACTAGGCTGGACAGTTCCCATGGGGTATATGTTACTTTCTTTAAAGCCCTTAACCATACAATTCAGCTGTCCCTGAGGCGTAGGAAGGACTGGGGCGGGCAACAAAAGGATGACCTTACCTCACATGGTGTGGTCTGCATGATGTATCCTACCAGACAACCCTTTGAACTTTTGTTTCAGTAACAATACACCAGTCATCAATGACATCAAGCACGTACAGGGTTTTGTTTAGTGTTAAAGAACAGATGTGTTCCACTTACACTCTGAGGTCACTCTTGGCCTGAGAAACTCTAGGTACCCCAGATAGAGCTACTACTAAATAAATAACTGCTATTTAAGTGCTCGTCATTCTCTGAAGTCTCTTTGAAATGTCTTTCATTTCATTTCATTTAATTTCAATGCATGTCTAATCAACAGCTATCATTTCCATGGATGAAAAACAGAAAAATATCTTTGATTTCCCCATAACAGAATGGAATGACCCCATTAGAAATGAGGTCAGCCACTTCAGTACTGTACTGCACCTATGATGGGAAGGACCGCACAGACACTTGGGAAGTTGTGACTCACGTAAGCCAACGTTGCGGCGTGACGGGGTGGTCGCCTCCAAGAGTGCTCCGCGAGACTCCTGCATGGCCGTGCCTGTCCACAGAGAGGGGGCAAGTCAGTGCCAACACAGCTTTTCCACCATCAGTCAGTCATTTCATGTGCCAGCTGCACAGTGCAATGTCAGGGCAGCATGCTTGACAGGATTCTATATACAAGTCCAAATTAGGAACTACAGTATGTTACAGCATTCAGGATAACATGGGGGGGGCACTAGCCTGTCATTCATACAAAGTAACCAAGTTCTGACTATGTTATGACTATGGCATGTCAAGCTACTTTCCCCCCTTATCAACTCCAGCTTAATTCGAAACACTCATTTGAAACTCTCATTTGTCACCTAATAGTTTGATGTGCTTTGTGTGTGTTGTTATGTACTGTACCTTTGCAGGTGACGGCCACATCCTCGTAGTGGTAGCAGTTGTGGATCCCCCATCCCAGGCTGCCGCACTGCGCCAGGTCGGTCTCGCCGCCCTTGCAGTCCACGTTGTCCAGCAGGATGGGCCCAGCGCCCTGGCCGAAGCGCGAGCTGCTGCCCACGGCCACTGCCAGCCCGCACTCCAGCTGCCGACACACCACGTTGGCGTCCACCATGTCCCAGTCATCGTCGCACACCGTGCCCCACGTATCGTTGTACTCGACCTCCACACGGCCCTCACAGCGGTTCCGCCCGTTCATTAGGCGCACTGGAGACAAGGGTTCATCAAACAAGTAAGGCTTAAACGAGAGGAAAATATATATTATAGTATATATATATACTTATATAATCTTATATTATAGTCATCTGGGTAATCCTTTTATATGGAGAGCCAACTGTCTAACTCTATGTTATTGGCAAAAAGAGTAAACATAATCCCTAAAAGGACATTCATTTGGCCTGTTCTATTTATATCTTCATACTGTCTCTCCCCTCTCCCTCCTCTCTCTCCCTCTCTCTGTGTCTTTGTGTCTGTCTGAGTGTGTGTGTGTGCATCTGAGAGGATAATAACGTTTAGCTATTGTCTGTCCTTGACTCTTCCGAATGAGCAACAATATAGTTACAACCCAGAGGCACACTGAATGTTACCGTCTCTCGCTGTCTAACCTCAAAGAGCGTGTTACTGTGTTACTGTCTGGAAAAATGATAAAAAAAGAGGAGGAAATAGATTAGCGTAGCTCTGATATAATGATAGGTAATAGCCACAAGAATCCTGAAAGAATAGGTCTAATCCCTCCAACTTAAGGCACAAAATAATACTAAATAAGACACATGACTCCGAAGGCTTGTGTAACGTGGAGGGGGCCAAGCACGGCAAAATAAGTAATTGAGGGGATTAGGGAAATTGAGAGCAAGGGGAAGCGACCTTGTTTTTTGTGCCTTGTGGGCCAGAGTGATCTCTCTCTCTCTCTCTCCCTCCCTCTCTCTCTCTCTCTCTCTTTATCTGTGTTTCCCTCCCTCCCACCTTCTCTTCCTCTCCTTCTCTTCCCTCCTTGAGAGATTTCATGAAATGTAATGGTAGGAGTGAGATCAGAGTTTGGCATTAAAATCAAATCAAATCAAATCAAATCAAATCAAATGTTTATTTGTCACATACATTATACAGGTAGCCTATAAATGCAGTGAAATGCTTGTTCCACTGACTCCAAGACTGTGCAAAGGATATATGTATAGACAAGGAAGAAGAACAAAGAGAGAAAGTCCAAAGTGCAAAGTGTTTAGGCTGCTGTACTGTATGCTGGTGCTCCTGCTATACAATCCTCATTTAGAATCCTGATAGCCTGGGGGTAAAAACTTTTCCGCATTCTCTCCGTTTTGGACTTCAGGCAGCGGTAACGTTTCCCAGACCGTAGGATAGAGAAGAGGCAGTTGTTTGGGTGACTCGGATCCCTGATAATTTTTCTTGTTCTCGACTGACATCTCCTTATGTAAATTTCCTGTAGGTTGGGTAGGGCACTTCTGGTGGTACGTTCAGCTGATCTTACTACTATAATAATAATAAGCTTTATTTGTATAGCACCTTTCATACACAGAATGCAGCTCAAAGTGCTTTACATTTGAAGCATGTAACACAATAATAGTCAGTCAGTCATTATCAATCACTTTTCTTCATTGCTAGGGGCTGTTTATGATCCACTCAGCAACATATCAAAAATATAGAAAATGACATGTCATAAGACTGGCAGCCTTAACCCTCTTACCCCCCACAAGCACGCCATATGGCAACTGTGGCAAGGAAAAACTCCCATATTCCAGGAAGAAACCTTGAGCAGAACCTGACTTAATAGGGGGAGCCCATCTGCTTCTGGCTGGCTGCGCCCTCCAATAGCAGCAGATGTAGAATAATCTGAAAAAGTACTCTCTTCAGAGCTTTACGGTCTAGCTCAGTGCTATTTCCATACCAAGCTGTTATACTGCCAGTGATAACACTTTCAATGGTGGTTCTGTAAAAGTTCTTCAGTAGTTGTTGAGGTAGCTTGAAGTACTTGAGGCGTATGAGGTGAAAAAGACACTGATGACCCTTTTTCACCAGTGAATTAATATGCTTAGTCCAAGTCAGGTCTTCAGTAATATGGACTCCAACATATTTAAACCTCTCTACCCTTTCCACTTGAGAGTCATTGATCATAAGTGGTTGATACATGCCGATCACGCCTGAAATCTATAAACATCTCCTTGGTCTTTGTAACATTCAGGAGGAGGTTGTTTTCCTGGCACCAGTTGGATAACCTGTCTACTTCACTCAAGTAAGCCTGCTCATTGTTCTTTGAAATGAGGCCAACTACTGCTGTGTCATCAGCAAACTTGACAATGATGTTGGAATCATGTACTGCTGCACAATCGTATGTGTAGAGGGAATACAACAATGGACTTAGAACACATCCCTGTGGCGCTCCTGTATTGAGAGTAAGGGATGAAGAGATGTGACTACCCACCCGCACGGCCTGGGGTCTACCAGTCAGGAAGTTAAAAATCCATTTACACATTTATTAGTGGGCTACCCAGCTCATTCTTACCTTGAGATTGCATGGGCATTGTTGCGGTGCTGTTGGCTAGACAAACGAAATGAGAGAGAAGGAGGGAGGGAGAGAAACAGAGCAAAGAGAGAGAGAGAGAGAGAGAGAGAGAGAGAGAGAGAGAGAGAGAGAGACTTTGGTCAAAATGATTTGTTGACAGGAGGTTCTTGGCCGTTACTGCACTCTATATCTACTAGCTCTATTTTCCTGTAATTTTAGACCTGGCTTGACACACAAGAGGAAACCAGTTCAGTTCTGGCTGTAGTCAACATGCATTCCGTTAACTGTACACTAACCATCTATGGGAAAGATTGAAACACTACAGTACCAATGGATCAATATCACTTTTACTGTATGTGTGAAGAAACAAAAAAGAATCATTTTAGACAGATATACTAGTGTAAGTAACTGAGGGTGACAAGTGGAAAGGTTGAACATCAGGAAAGGACAGTTAATATACTGTATGACAGGGTTCCTACTCTAAATCAAATGTAAAATTCCATGACTTTTCCCTGAAAAACCTTAATTTCCATTACCTGATACAATGACTAGTACCGGCTGGGCCAACATCAGAGCAGCCGCGTAGCTTTCAAGAATCTTTACATTTTTAATAGCGGAAGATGAATAAATGGGCATTGTATAAACAAAGTTGGGCTACTCAACCAAGCAGTAAAGCGAATAACCAGACGTACATCAATTCAGCATGGAAATATATTTGTATTCATGTATTTTGGCAAGTAAATTTTAAACGGCTACAACTAAATTCCCTGATATTCTGACTTTGCCACAAAAATGATAAAATTCCCTGACTTTCTATGTCTGGAATAGACTTTTCCGAAATTCCATGATATTCCAGAAATTCCATGACCCGTGGGAACCCTGATATGAACACTTTTGATTCTTCTCTCTCACCTTAGATAGGCAAACATCTGAATAATTTGGTTCCAAAACGCTATATCCACCATTTTAATGAATTTTCATAAATCTTTTTTTTTTTATTTTGTTTTCCAAGTAATTTCAGTAGAACTGTAATTGGGTATTGCTATTTGATATATCTTTACTCAATCAAAACAACAACTGCAATTTGATTGATATTACCTGAAATACACAATTAAATAGCCTGACTTTTTAATGTTTTTAAAAAACAGAGATATAGCATTTTGGAACCAAACTCTTCATCTGTTAACCACATGGTGAGTAAACTTTGTCTAATGGTATTGCTAGTATTGTCTTGTGCGTCAGCATGACCATTAGAGGGCCTGATGACTTCTGCGAAGTTAATTGAGGTGAAGACGCTCACATACTTCTATAGACCTTGTCCTATATAGCTCTGAAGCACTGGTGTCAGCTTTCACCATCTCACAAAGACAGCAAAGGTGTTTTCATCAACACCCCCATGAACATATAGGTCAATTCACACGCTTTTACTCATATATATATTCTACTCCTATACCACCGGGCATTGTGACACGTGTTCACTGGTTTTCTAAGTGAATTAGATATCACAGCCTGAGATATGTAATGAAAATATGAACCTACTAGATGTCGATCTTCTTGTCACTTTGACATCCTCTGCAACAAAAGGGAAAAAAAACATTATTAGTCATTAAACAGTAAAAGTATTTGACACTCAAATTAGCATACATGTTTTCTCAAAAGGGACACACATTTAGCTACAATAAATTGTCTGGATGCTGCTGCAAGATCCCATTCAGCTGAAGAGAGGGACATTGACTGAGTTTTTCCTTGTCTCTCTCTCAGTTCCCAGGTACAGCTGGTGGTTGTGTTCTAAAATGAGGTCCTCTTGTACACGTGAAATCTTACTAAGATGCCTCAGAATGCCTCTCACATGTCACGTCCCCATCAGTTAACCGCATCCACAAAGTGGGCCACAATAGACAGAGGATAGAAGCGGCTGAGAAAAACTAAATTCCACCGACTAAAATGCCGGCCTTTGACGCATTTTGATTTTACCCCAGAGAAACAAGGCAACCACCCGTTCCCATGAGAACTTATTTGAGGTAAACATCTTCCTATAGCTGAACCAGACCACTGGAAAACATTTTTCACTCTTATCTTATCACTGGTCATAGATTATCAGTCCTGTCATCTGCATACAGAGCTGTGATATCATATTAGTAACTGTAATGGGACAAATTGCAGAAACAGATTTTTCATCAGCTTCTTAAAAACAATCAAAAAATGTATATCACTGTGTAGAACTGAAGCCAAAGACTCAGTCTGTATATAAGCAATCAGAGAGATATTTCATGATCAAACTCAACTACTAACTCAACTACTAACTTGAACAGGTAGGTCCCTGCTTACTCTCTCTCTCTCTCTCTCTCTCTCACACACACACACACACACACACACACACACACATTCTCTCTCTCTCTATCTCTCTCTCTGTCCTTCTCACACACACATATGCTTACAAATATCACACATTCATTGTGTCAAATACAGTACATGCATAAACACAGATCTAATAAAAGAACCACAATGAGCGGATCCAACATGAATCACAAACCCAACCTTCATACACTCACTCTCACTCTCTCTCTCTCTCGATAGACTCACCGAACTGCAGCAGGATGGTGATGGACAGTAGGAGCAAGCAGCTGAGCAGCGAGAGCAGCACCCAGGCGCCCAACCTCCAACGCCTGCGCTCGCACTCCTGGACACGCTGGCCTCGCATAGCACCCAGTGAGGAGGAATCTGCCCAGACACCTGAAACACACACACACACACACACACACACACACACACAAAGATAATGAGTTAGTATCATACTCACATCGCCCAGCAGCACCTCCATCCTCTACTCCTAATTTGTTGTTCTTCTGCACCTGTTTTGTGCATGTTTCGTTGCTGTTTCTTTCTGCCCATCAGTCCCAGGAGCTGCCTCAGAGCACCCTTTAACAGTCCAGTGGCGGTCAACTCCAGAGTCTGACACTTACTATCATTGTAGCGCTGCTGTCAGTGTACTCATTGGATTTTTTTTTCACGAGGACAGAGTACTTCTGAAAACCACCACCACTACCACCACCACCACCACCACTACCACCACCACAACAACAACAACAGCAGCAACGAGGACCAGTCTGAGCCCTGCAGCAGGTTGGCAGCGGCCGTCCTCAGTATTGATAGTGGAGTGGTGGCAGGGGAGAGTAACGTGGGAACAAGGGAACAAAATGTTTTTGAACGATCATGTGATTGGCACCAGTGGCAGCAGAAAGGGTTTTGATGGTTCTGAGAGCTCTCTCTTTCTCTCTTTGTGTATGTATGTGTGTGTGTGTACGCACATGGGCATGATTGTGTGTGTGTGTGTGTGTGTGTGTGTGTGTGTGTATGTGTGCGTATGTGTGTGTGTCCTCGTGCTCATAAGTTTGTATCAAACATAGTGATTGATTGACGATTGACACCAGCTTCACTATGGTGCTCCATTTCCCCAGGCCTGACTGCCCACTCCCCTTACTCACCCTGTACACACAAACACACACACACACTCACACACACAGACTCTCACACACACACACACTCACACACACACACACACACACACACACTACACCATGATGGCAAAACAGTTAGGGGAACTTACTTTCAAACTCCAATTCAAGCACACACAGAATTGTTTTATGTACTAACTCTGCCACGCTGAGTGCAATATTAATCCATTGACATACGGGAATTATGGAGTGGTACTTGGTATTTGGTATGTGATACTGGTACCCATACATGTGGTACCCATACACCAAAAGGCAGACCAAAACCTTACTATTAAAAATGTATTTCATTTCTTTTTTACTACAAATGTTTCATGAGTAGTAATTGAACATGATTGGAAAATAAATCCAAAACACACTTTATGAATAATGTTACCATAAGGATAGAAAACAGATGACATTGCAAACCATGACATTTAAACACCACACCAGGTTAGGTTTGAAAGTTTTTGTTAAACTTGAGATTTCCTGATAAACCTTTTCCACTTTTGGAGTGTAAGATTCAACAACGATAAAACAAATCAAACAATGACCTATCTTTCCTCTAGAAAAAGGGTTATTTTAGTTCATTACCAATGCGTTTGCATTAAACTCATATAAAAATAAGCTGTTTACATCAGGCCATATTCTTATGTCCTTGTTTCAAAGACAAAGAACATTCTGTCCAATTCTGCAGTCTCTCAGCCATCCCCACAGAGAAAGAACTCTCACATGCAAAATAAACCCTCGCCTCACAACAAGTATTGATCTTTGAAACTCTTATGGCATCCATTTGCCTGTGAGAATGCTTTGACTGTGAAAGTAATGAAATTGTAGGGGCGCATATCAGAGGGCATTACATTGCCCACACACTGTTGCACAGGTGCAAGGCTAGGCCATGCAGCTTCCAAGTACATCTGCTTAAGAATTTTAATTCCTGGGAATTACTGTTGGCACGGACACGATTGGTCCATTGGGTCTCCTGACCAATCTCATTCTGTTTCTAGGAGGCATCAACAGAGTATGATTCGTGTCACCAAATTTGTTATAAAAATGTCAAGGTCACTCACACAACGGACCATTGCCCGGAGAGGAATTGTGGAAACGTTACTTAGATGTTATAATTCTACGGGGAGATTGTGAGGGCCGAGAGAGGCTTGAGGTATGTCGCTTTTTCTGTTTTCTTAAAATCCCCTCTGACCTTACCCTGGAATGTGCACCAGGGTGGAGACGATGCTCAGGATCCCAGAGTGGGGAGAGAATTTGATATTCGCCGGGCGGAGATAGTGGACATTCCGAAGCCCGGGGCACACAAAAAGACATTTCTGCTGTCTGTGGTCCCCTATCGTCGGGGGCTAAACGCTGCTTCCTGCGAATCTGTCACTGGCATCCTCCGAAACGCTTAGGCACCTGATGACACCTGAGGGGCGCCTCACGTCTCTGCTGCACAGGGTGGGGAGGGGAGCGCCCGCAGAGGGGTGGGAAAGGCTGAAGGAACGTGGACCATGGAGGGAGTTCTGCTAAAAAACCCATCCTGCGCCTGCCGTGCCTACTGTGGCCTATGACAGCATTCCCATCAAAGATATTCACCACACTTCCCACCATGGAATGATTCAAAAACTGTTATTACATCTATTATATAAACTATTTATGGTAATAAACAAACATCATTAGCATTTTGATGTTCTGGAATATGCCAAGGGATAAGACAATCATGCTTTATCATACATGATTTTAGAATATTGGGCAGAGCTAACACAGTCTGGAAACATACAGCAGCCACTACAAAAAAGCATGAATTGCTTTCATAACTCTCTCATAAATCTTCTTTCCCCTGCATTACCATGTGGTATGAGGTGGCTTAGCATGGACACTGCAGGCCCCTGGCGTGGGACTCTGAGAGCAAGGCACAGGAGAAGGGCCTATTGGAGTCATTGTCAGTCCAATTAGGTGCTGCTGGGGAATTTTTAACACGGGGCCGAGCAGCACACTCACCGCAGCGGCCGTCCATTTGCGTGCCACCCTAACAAACCGCTCCGAGCTCGGTGGACAAATGGCTCAGTTATGAGGCATAAAAAATAATCTGGTCCCCAATGTTGTGTTTTTCAATACTCCATTCATGGCTGGATGTAGCGTGGATCCGCTGGGGAATAATGTCGCCTTTTGTGTCAGCCCTGCTTCCCCTCCCTCTTCTCTCCTCCCTGCTCAGAGAAATGGCTGAAAGATCTCGGCCCCACAAAAATACCCCCGGAAAAAGTGGGAGATAACTCCAGGCAGAACACTCTCTCACACATTCTAGGCAAAGGTGAATCTCTTTTTTAATTTGAAATCTTTATTTATTATTTCTGTCAGTGTTTCCAATAGGCCCTTGTCAATCTACCAGCTTATTACATTTTTTTTTATATCTAAGCAATCAACAAAAATACAAAATAGACCAAGGAAACTTTCAGAAATTGCCACCATGAAGCATATGTCAAATTTAAACACATATTTTCAAAGTTATAACAGTAAAATTGTTTCATGAATGCGATTGTTTTTTTTTATTATTTGCCATTGGCACTATGTATCAAACACATCAACACCTCTCATTACCATCAACTTTACCTTTCAAATTTGAATATATATATATATATATATATATATATATATATATATATATATATATATATATATATATATATATATATATATATATATATACACATTTTACATTTTTTTTGTCAAAACAACAACAACAAGACTATTTTAATCATACACACATATAAATCCTTTATCAGGGAAATTCAGAGTAATCTCTGAGTTTGGAAAAATCACAAGCTCCAAAGAGCAGATGTAGAAAAACATGAGCAGCATACCTGATCAACAGCTCGGCTGCTTCCTCTCACCACAGAAATTAGATAATTTCCGTAACCCGTATGGCAGAATCTATTGGAGTCTGGAATCTGGAATTTCACAGGACAGTTTTCCAACTCTCACAGTAAAGCCTTGGAAGTTTGTGAGGACAAATAGTGAGTTAAAAAAAACAGTGATCCAGCTGCACAGTTAGCAAGTCTTTCATCTCCTTCACCTGTCTGTGACTATAAATACCTGGCTTCACGCTAAAGTATTACGCAAAACAAAAAGACAACAGCATTGTATGGTAATGTCCTGTTGCCTTGTATCTTCCTGGTGTGCGTTTAAAAGAATACGAATAGGGGGGGAGAAGAGGTGAAAGCCAACCCTTCACAGGTAGCCTGGCATCTCCAGTTTCAGGTAGCGCGCACGAAAGGTGCCGCCTTGCTCATCTAAAGGAGTGTACAGTCACAGGGACATGAGGCGGGGGGGCATGGAGGAGGGATTGGGTTGTGTGTGAGTCTGGAGGGGTGTGAGGTATGTCATTCTCTTTCTGCCTCTCTCTCTCTCTCTGTCTCTCATGCAGATTCTGCTGTGTGTGGGAGACAAATGCACAGAGAGAGAGAGAGAGAGAGAGAGAGAAAGAGAGAGTCTTTCTGACAGTCAATGTGTGCATACCAGTACCATATGTGAGTGAAAATAGGTGTTATATCTTCCCTGTTTGATTGTTTTTGCATGAGATCACTGCCACACCTGGGTATAAAAAAGACTCAACTGGACAACTCAGGACTTGTTCTTCTATTTCATCCTGGTCACAATGGCACACCTGGCTAGAAAATGTAAGGTGGCGCTTCATCAAATCAGAATGATGCATGTCATTTAATTAGCATGGACAGTACAAACCAAAAAGGAAAGAAATACACATATACAAGCTGGAGAAATTTTATTTTCTTCATCACTATAGGATTTTGGTATAGTTCAGATATCCATTTAACAATCACATATTATGAGAAAAATCTTGTGGACACATGTCCTCTGAAATGCCTATCAGACTTGATTCTCTCACCATCTTTCTCAACACACAAGCTTTATACTAGGATAGTCTAAATCTAGGCATGCTAAAACTACCAGTGTGTTGGTGATGGTCTAAATAGACTCATATCGTATTCAATCTCAGACACAAACATATTCTGTCACTCTTAGGATTGATGTTCTGAAATGAAGAGTCAATATTAACTCAACAAGAAACAAAATGGAGGCGATTGGGTGGCATTACAGCGTTCCTTTGAACGAACAGAGGAAGGCCTGTGGCCCCCCTCTGAATCAGGCTGCAGGGTTAACAGTGATCGCCTCCAAAATGGCTAATCCTCCCTGAGCCACTGAGAAACGTGCAGGCAGCGCCACTCCCATTGTTAGGGTTTTCAAGGGCCAATTCAGGGCCTCCTCCTATGGTGTCAGCCAAGTCAGGGAGCACGTCAAAATACGGTGATTCTGTTTCAAATGGATAATCCCCGGCAGGAAGCCACAACAATCGTTGACTCGGAAAACTGAACATTTCACCTTCGGATAATACAGTCTGGTTGTGCTTAAATGTTTAATGAATGGTTTACATCCACATTAATAAACAGATATTTATGTTTAAAAAGTGTTAATAATTAGTTGACCGCGTGATAAGTTTTCCCTTCAGACTGTTTATTTAAAACTGAATTTCCCCTGGGGATCAATAAAGTATCTATCTATCTATCTATCTATCTATCTATCTATTTAAGCCAACGCCGCAATACATAAACCAGCTTTTACGGCCTAATACGCTTCTGTTACATATATACATATATCTTCCTCCATGACTGTGCCCTGAGACTGTCCATGCCCTTCCCCCTCAATCTCCCTCCCGCTCTATCACTGGGATTGTGGAGGGTTCAGACACCATGTCTCCCATCAGAGTGGAGTATGGGCCTGGCAGAGTGGTGAGAACACGCCATTAGTGGCCTTGGCCCTTTCACTCTCCCAACCTGTTTCTCACAAGCAGCCCCCTGCTGCCAGAAAGTAGGTTGCGTAAAAAAGGGAAGGAAGAGAAAAAAGATGGAGCAAACAAAGGGAAGAGGAAAACAGAAACGGAGCTGATTGTGTTCGGCTGCAGACATCGGGAAGCTGATACAGGACAACGTCCTGAATATGGAAGCTCAGTGCGAGAGTGACAGTGGCACAGGCAGAGAATTTTCTGGAGAGAACCAAAAAGTAAGACTGCGAGTGATAAGCAGATGCCGAAAGTCACAAATTAAATTATTCCTGGGGATTTCTGGGGGGTTTTGAGATGCAGATTTGGGGTCACTAGGGATAGTATGTACTATTTTGTAGAGGTGGCATCATCATGAAACTCAGACTGAAGATATAGCCCCAGGCTGGTAGTGTTGACTTTCAAAACATCCCCACCCAGAGCTTTTAAGAGGACATTGTGTAGGTCCCCTTATGAACTTGGTGTAATAGAATAGGACATGTTCTGTTATATGGAAATAACCTGAAAGAATTAGCTACTCAAGATGTGCCTTAGTTTCCTGAGATTTGGACACAAAACGTGTAGAAATTGACATGATGCTATGCAGTAAAAGGACACAAAAGGAGTTGATACAACCCGTTGATATGGTGTAATACGTTTGCAACATGACATAACATAGTGCAGTGTTTCTCAAAGTGTGGTCCGGGGACCACTAGTGGTCCGTAAGCTATCTTAAGTGGTCCGCGAGCAGACGTGGTAAAATATAATATAGATGAGTTGTTTGCAATATTGAACCAACTTGTATGTAAATCCAAAGAGTTCTGCAACAACACTGCCCATGTAAGCTACACCAATTTAAATAGTATGAATTGAATTCTCTGACACAATAAGCAAGGTGCAACGACAATAGGCAAGGTGGTTCAGTGAGTAGGCCTATTGTGTAATACTGTATACTGTTGACGTAGATAAACTGTTTTTTTTAGCTAGGTGGTCTGTGAGGGTTTTTTTATTGGTTAAGTGGTCCTTGGTCTGAAAAAGTTTGAGAAACACTGACATAGTGGACAAGTGAAGATGTCCATACTATTCAGTATGAAGTTATGTCATAATGCAACAAAGCCAAGTCCTGAATTCTTGAACTTGACACATTGTGACATCCTACCACTTGTGTTATTCAAGACATTATTTAAAGTGGGTCATCGTGGCATTACCTGTGACCTTTTATCAAAACCTGTCCCAGTTTGATGTAGTGTTATGTCACTTCCTCCCCATTTTCAGTCATATAAGTTTGCTTTACAGTGCTAAATGCCACATAAAATCCACTTCAAACTTCAAAAGCTATACACAAAATAAAATTGAAAACAAAGTGACACAGCAGCGCTGTGGTTATCTTTTCTGCCTCTTCTTTTTTTTTCCTTTTGAACTTTGCTTGGCAAAATTTGGCTCAAGGACATAATATCTCAAATTTCATTTGCTATCAAAACACAGGTGTAGGACCTTTGTACTTATGTTCAGTTCAAAATGCAAAACTGACAAGGTGCACATGCAAGACTCAAGTCGAAGCACAATAAATGCCTCAAGCACCCGGCCCTGTCTACACAAATAAAAGATATTTGGCCTGAGTGAAGGTGTCCGATACACAGTACAAATTATAGAAAGTGTACCTAATCTGTTTTGGTAAGTGCCATATTACATGAGGCATCCAGAGATGAAAGGTTGTAACTATATATTTTATCTAATTTAAAACACAAAAACGCTAAATCTGCAGGTTATTGAGATTAATTCCAGTTAATGAACAGTACCTTTCTAAACTATAATATTGTTGTGTTGGTTATGATTTAGTTGCTGGTGCTATTGACATTGTTAAATAACCTTCATAATCATCTCGATTATCACTGGTACAATTTTAAACACTATTCAGACACACATTTACATTGTCAGAAAACGGATGAAAGAGACCCAAGTTCAAGGTCAAGGTTAGACCTTGTGTGTGTGTGTGTATTGCGAGGTTCATACTATTTGTATAAAATATAAAACTTAGTTTTATATACCAAAACATATTAACCAAGTAAATTGATGAAATGTATGTCACAGTTTGTTTAGATTGTAAAGACGAACATGTGATTAACTTCACTCTATATGTTGTGAAGTTTTCCCTCTGCTGGCGCAGTTGGGCCCATATACACTGCTGCTTGAAAGCATGTGAACCCCTTGAACATAGTTTGGAGTTTTAAAACAGAATTCTGTTATCACAATTTTCTTATTTGATTTGATTTCTTATTTTTTAAATATCAACTGTCAGGTGTGTATATTTATCACATGCATGGACTTGTTTAGAGGGAATTGCATGAGTAGCCAAAAAATCATGAAATATGGAATTAATGTACTGTATGTACAGAAGTAAGTGAACTCCCAGCTGCATTGGTAAGGTCAAGTAGATAATTGATTAATGTAAAACATATTTGGGTGCTGAAATGATCAATTATATAATCAAACAGACTTTCTTTGGAAAGGGTTTGAGCAGCCATGATTAAAAGAGAGAGGAAATCCAGCAAAGCACTGCAGTACCAAGGCATACCAACAGGGATCATCAATGCCAAGAGGAAAGGAGATATCTGAGGACATAAGGAAGAGAGTAGTGACAGCCCATCAGTCTGGGGAAAGCTACAAGACCCTCTCTAAAAGATTGCAGCTCCATGTATCCACTGTAAGACAATTTATTTGCAAATGGAGGGCGTTCAACATCACAGCAACATTTCCTAGAGGTGGATGCCCATCAAAAGTATGACCAAGATGCACCAGAAAGATAATAAATTGGGTAAAAGCCAACCCACACATCACATCTAGAGAGTTCCAGACCTCGATGGCAGCATCTGGAACAAATCTACATGCACCTACAATCAGATGAAACTGGAACAAAACAACGTTCATGGGAGGGTTGCTAGAAGGAAGCATCTGCTCTTAAGAAAAAACAAAACTGCCCGATTCAACTTTCAGAGGCCTTCTGGAAGTCCATTCTCTGGACAGGTCAGTCCAAAATACAATTATCTGGTCACAATCCAAATCATCATGCTTGGAGGAAAGCCAACACTGTATACCAAGAAAAGACCTCCTCTCAGCAGTGAAGCATGGTGGTGGAAATGTGGAGGCGTGGGGCTGTTTTTCTGCCTCTGGACCTGAATTCCATATCATCCAGGAAACCATGATTTTTAAGGTCTATCAACACATTCTTGATCAGAACCTCATGTCAGTCAGGGAGATGAAGCTAGGGAGGAAATAGATTTTACAACAGGAAAATAACCCTATGCACATTCAAGCAAAATGACCAAGGAATGGCTTAAGATGAAGAGGATTCATATACTCTGGATTGGCCTAGTCAAAGTCCAGACCTCAATTCAATAGAAATGTTTTGGCTAGATCTGAAACTGGCTCTCAACTGGATGAGTTCTGAAAGGAGGAGTTATCAAAAATCCGCAGAATCAAATGCGAGACACTGGTTAAAGAAGACGTTTGGCTGAAGTAGTGGTTGCGAAAGGAGGTGCTACAAGAAATTAACTACATGGGTTCATATTGCAAATGTCATATTTTAAGACCTATATTGTCTTCTTTAACCAGTATATAACGAAAACTATACAACTACAATGAATATATAATGAAACTAGTATAACTTTCTTTTATTTCTGTCTATTTTGGAAAAAAAAAACAACGTGCTATTGTGAATTTCATTATTCATTTTCTGTACATGCATTGCTACAGTCTTGCAATCTAGTGAATCTAATTAGCCTATGAGTCTTGCCTTTTGTTACCCTCTTAATTTAATGGGGTTGGGGATACAGTGAAGCACTTGCGCATACATTCATTTCCATCTATTCATTTAGCTGACACTTTTATCCAAAAGAACTTATCAGAAAATATCAGGATACTTGTATAAGGTCAGGAGGATGCATAATGTGTGCATATGTACTATATTACATTTAGTAATCATCCAAATCTAGCTGACGTAAATGTCACCATGAGTAAGTTGACGAAGATATTCAGGGCTTTACACGCAAGCCAACATACTGCTGAGAGCAGAGGTCACCATTTCCCAATCCCAGGAGATTTGCTCCTGACGTAAAAATGAACCAAGCCATGTGAAACTTAAGTCCTTCCTGAGAGTGAGGATATGGGAATCCACCAGCGTTGAATGGTTTGCTGGACAAAAAGGAGAAACGACGAGAATAAAGCGCAAACATCTCGCCCTTTCATCTTGGTCAGGTAAGTAAACAAGGTGGTTTTGGGTGGTGGAATGGGAGCAACTGTGTGTGACTATTTTTCCCACTTGACAAGCTCAGGCAGATGGGGTAAAACAGGGCACCCAGCCAGCGTGAGAAAAGAGGAGGAGGAAGGAGGAGAAAGAGGAGGAAGAGAAAACAGAGGTGGGAATGGCAGATGATATTACTTCTCTCAAATTCTCAGCAGTGACACTCAACACCACTGTGTACTGTATGAAAACATATACAGTAGCTCAGCGATGGCAGCAAAAAGACCTCCACTGTCGTAGGACAGGTCACGTTTCAACGGTCACACATCAAAACAAACTGAGATGTACCTGTGTCAGTGGAATGTGCCGGAGTAAATGTAAACCCCAGTGTACCTGTCCCAGAAACAATAACAAGGGGGACAGGGACAACTGGGTGTGCACTCGTGCTGCCAAACTGATGACGGATCATGGACACTAACAGGTTCATTCTATTTCTTTTTAAACACTTCTACAGTGTATCTTCAGGCCCTGGTGTAACAAAATGTAACTGCCCCCACTGCTTCATTATCTGACATTTAGTAATTCTCTGGCCCCTAGTTGACATCTTAAAATCTGGCTCAAATCATAACCTTTGAAGTAACCTGAAATAAATATTGAGCCTCTAATAATGGCACAACTTTGTTTGTTTGAACATGAAAGGGTACAATTGTGACATTTAAAATGAAGAAATGATTTTTTCTTTTCTTTTTTTCCTTCGCCATTTCTTACTCACTCTGTTGATAACACTTAATCTTTCCTGTGCAAGAGCACAATGTTACATAACATACATTTTGCAGTGGGGCCTAAAAGAACAAAGCAAAGGTATAAATGAGCCTTAGCCTTAGGTATTTATAGCTCACTCAGATATGGAAGTAGACATAGCCATTTGAGGCAACACCATCACACTGTGTCACGCAAAACAATATTCGTATAAATATTTTAGCTAATATATGATTCAGTGGATTACAACATTTAAAGATTCTAACATTGATAAAGTATTGTATCTTATAAAGTATTTTTTTTACAAATTGCTATTTAATTTTACAAACTCATTTTGATCTACAGATAGTTTTCAATTTCTATTTGATGGTAGGCTTACAGCAAGGTGTACAGACTTCATTCCTAGGAATCGTTTTCCTGGTAAAATCTACTAGATAACTACAGTATATAACTAATCAGTTTAATTGCATGTAAATATGAATATGTATTGTTACATTTGTTTGATAATGCTTTAAAGCTTTAAGAAAATTATTTCTGTTAGGCCCTCTTCTCAGACTTCTAATTGTAACAGATCAACTGAGTAACTTGTGGGACACTTTGTCTATTGGTTTATAAGCTGAGAGACATTTTCCCTCTAGATTTTAATAGTCTAAATTTAAATGTAGCCTAATTCAACCTTTCAACCTTCACTCAAGCTCTTGCCAAGGGATATGAGAAAGATTTTGGCATAGGCCTATCCACCCTTTCACAGTGTTGTAGGGTAGCCATGCTGTTTGAACCGCCGGCTCTAGTCTACTAAAACTGTAGGCCTACAGCTATGGCTATCTATGTCTATAGGCTAATAGGCCTATATGGCTGTTTACTCCGTTTTTTACAATTAGTTTTTTTTTATTAATCTACTTAAAAGCTAACCTGACTCTCGCCAAACAGTACACTGCAACCGATTGTATTAGGATACTGTCAGATCTGACCGCAGGTAGGCGCTCTTGTCACGGCGAATACACCGTCAGTCATCTTGATGACGGGACGCCTTGAAGAGGGTCAGCTGGACAGCATTGCCTGGAGCAACTGGTGTTTAGTAGCCTCCTCCTACGGATGTTGACCGTGCGTTCATTGAAAAAGAATGCACAGTTCTCGATGTACAGCTGACTAAGATTAAATTGACCTTATATCAAACAACTGGTTAACATTAATATCCGAGGACTATCCGAAGCAGCCTAATGTTCTAGCTTTTCAAGTTGTGCTACCCTCCCGAGTGTGGGAGGTAAGTGTTTGTTTTGTTGGTTTTCTCGCCATGCGTTACATTACCTGACACCTAACGGTAGCTCTAGAGTAGACCATGTGCATCTTCCACTAAAGTGCATGTAAAGGCTTGTATAAAATTACGCGTAACATCCTCAGCATGCAAATATATTTAGGAAAACTAGCCGCTGTGGCACGTTTCGAGGAATCCTCTTAAAACCTCGAGATGAGATGAGGCTAGGTGCCCAGCTAGCCACATTAGCTTTATCCTCTAAACCAAGCTATTATCCGCGAGAGACTTGCAGTTACTTCGACTGACAGGCGTGCCTGGCAGTGTTAAACTTTTAACTCAATTATATTGTGTAGTTTTGTTAAAGTATTCAGGCCCTTTTTGTTGTCTTCAGTTTTTAAGAGGTGAAACGTCTAAAGCTCATAATAACTAAAACTTACCAACACTCAAATGGCCAGACGGATGGCAACTCGATTCCATCCTCTAGGATGTTAAACTTGCTGCTCTAGAGCATCAATAAAGCGCCTAGTTTGCAAGGCAGTAATAATCTATGCAGACATGTATGAGTGTCTAAGTATCTTGATATCCTAAACGATTCAGTCAAGGCAGTGATGTACAACTGATTGATTGTACAGTTGATTTTCGATTGTCCTCCTATTGTATCTAAGCCCCCTTTATTGGGAATGTTATCATTCATAGGAATGAACTGCAAGCAACTAATTACTTGACATAGTTAATACTCATGTATGTTTTTTTATTTTACAAGGTCATACTGCTGCAATTTGCAAATCTATTATTTTGTCAATCAATGTGTCTGTCTCCACTGCTACGTGTGACCTTCTTTCATCTCTGCTCTTTTCAGTGCAACAGACCTCTATTGCTGCATGTGCATGCGTTTGCATTTCACCCCCATTACCCTTTGCATGAGTTCCATTCCTCCATCTGTTTGCATGCCTGCTGCCTGAGACAGAGTGAGCTGCTCTCTCTTCAGTGCCTTGGCCTTCAGCTTGTAAGGCCTCAAGCCGAGGAACACCATGGGCAAGGACAGGGGTAACTCTCTGGTTTTCTCCTCCAAGAGGGGCTCGAGCTGCGCCACACGTTCCTGCGCCAGCCCCGGCGAGGCCGAGCGCGAGATCGAGAGGCTCCGCGCCGCCTTGGAGGTGGAGCGTTGCCGCCACAAGCAGGCCCAAAGGAAGTTCTCGCTGGAGCTGCGGCGCGTGCGCGAGGAGGGGAGGCACGAGCGGGAGCGCGCCCTGCGGGATCTGACCTCCAGACAGGAGCGCCAGAAGGCCTTGGAGCTGCAGCAGCAGCGCGAGGCCCTGGGCAGGGAGCGCGCCTCCGAGGTCCGGCAGCTGCGCCGCTGGAGGGACCGCGAACGGGACCGCAGCAGCGCCACCCTCAGGCAGGCCCGGGAACTGCAGCGGCTCCTGGCCGAGGAGCTCGGCCGCGTTGACAGTTCGGGCAAGGCCGACACGCCGAGCGTGAAGGTTCTGCTGGGCGGCCGGCGCAGCGGCGGAGGTGGTGGCGGCGCCGTCTACCGCAAGCTGGAAGAGCTGCTGGCCAGGCTGCATGGGCAGGCGAGCGGGGAGCAGGCAGCGCTCATGCAGGGCCTGCGCCAGGAGCTGGAGCTGGAGAAGAGCCGCTTCATCTGCCACCTGCTAGAGAAGCACGGCCGCCCGCAGCAGGCGGAGCAGGTGCCCCGGGAGACCCCAACTCCGGCACCCAGGAGTCGCTCGGTCAGCTCCGCGCACCCGCTCTCCCGTTCAGCCTCCCTGGAAAACCACCGAGTCGCCGAGGGCAGCCGTGGAGCCTCACCGTCCCGCGCCAGAAGGTCTCAGTCCCAGAAGGTCCAGCGATCGTCTTCCCAGCAGGGGCCCGTGAAGAAGAGGAGCTGGAGCAGACGCAGGGGCTCCATGCCGCTGGGAAAGCCGCAGCTCTGCTCCAGTCCCATGGAGAGCCAAGCGCTCCCCTCGCAGCCCTCTCCCCACGCAGGCTGGGAGACGAGACTCTCCTCCACCCCATCGGACCCGCCACAGTCACCCTCACCAGACAACTCAACGCCCTCCAGATGCTCAGAGGAAAACGTGGAGGATATGGTAAGCCACTTCTCTGCCCTTCCACTGCCACATAACCAAAGTTCATTGTTAAAATGTTGTTGATTCATTCACCTATTGAGACTTTGTCACCTAGCAACACCCACATAGTATGTGCACATACGAAAAGTGTTTCTGTCATCCAGTTGAAACTGTGACGTCCACTTCCTTCTTTTGTGTTCCCAACAAGTTCAGTGTGCACTTCCTTGACAATGAAATACATAGTCTGGCCTCAGAGCAGGATGTAGTTAACATAAATATTGATGGAGCCAAGTTTTAAAAATGCAGTCTTGCAGCTTTAGCCCTGTAAAACTCTTGGGTATACAGGAGGGCCAGGGGCAACTGAGCTATTTTATTTTGAAAGGGATTCAGGGATAAAGTGAACAGGGATGGAGCTGCTGCTTAGCAGTAGAAATTCTTTGGGGATTTTAATTTGTTTTAGAGTTGAAGAGGTGCCTCTTCTGATGCTAGAAGCTGACTTTGCCCATGCTTTACCCCTGCTTAGTCAGAGCTGAAATGGCTCCTCAGACATTTAAGTAAGTGCTTTGTCCTGTAACATCATACTCATAGTATAATGGTGAGTATTGTAGAGTCAAGTCACATTTGTCAAAAGCAGATGGGGAAAAAAAGCATTTTCTGAGAGCAGGATGTGCTACCCTGAAATGGTTTGCAGCCGTGTTCGAGACAGGCTCGCTCTAGATCAATGCTTCTGTAAAAAGAAAAAGGATGATGGCTGTTGACCAACAGTTACCACCCTCCACCCTTATTGGTTTTGTGCTTAGGGACCTGATCATATCAGTGCTGCATAGCACATGCAGTCTCCATCCAGATCAAGCCCTATACTTACCCTAGCCTGAATATCCAGCTCCAGTATAGGCTGTATAAAGACAATAAATTGACATTTTCTGTGCAATTATCTAAAAAAATTGACACACAGTGGCACACAGTCTAGTACAGACAGTCACAAAGAACACTAAGATGGTGCTGTCTAATCCATGATAAAATGAAAGCTGAGTGTCTAACTTGTAGGACCCCCTTTATCCCTTTTGTGCTGTCACAATTGTCTGTTAGCTCCCTGCTAGCTTAGTAAATAATTGATCACACCGTTGCAAGCTAGAGAATGGCAGAATGGTAGCCCTCTGTTGTTGTTTTTTTTTTTATGAAGAGAGCAACCAGTCTGTGGCTCTCTTAATGGCTGTCATTAATTTTTAAGAGGAATTTACAATGTCCATTTGTGCCAGTTTAGCATTTTAGAACTGTGTTTTTTCCTTAATATTTTTGATGGCCTGCTTTTTCTTTTTTTTACTTTTTTTGGTAAATTACTACATTAATCAAAGTATAGAAATCACGCTACTGTGTTTGACATTTTTATGGTTATCAGTAATTTGCATGTGGTTACCTCCAGCACATGCAACAGTCTTTGGACCCCCTGGGTTGAAGTTAATGTGAATCCCTGTGGCTGCCATGCCACTGTCTGCCTCCCATTATGATAATGAAGGGACCCCCCCCCCCCCCACCGTCAACACCACAGCAGTAACATGAGCATGGAGGCATGACTTCATTTGTCTCAAACTCAGAGAGAGAGAGAGAAAAAAGATAGAGAGAGAGAGAGAGAGAGAGAGAGAGAGAGAGAGAGAGAGAGAGAGAGAGAGAGAGAGAGAGAGAGAGAGAGAGAGAGAGAGAGAGAGAGAGAGAGAGAGAGAGAGAGAGAGAGAGAGAGAGAGAGAGAGAGAGAGAGAATCACTCATGTACAAAAGTGAGGCTACAGGCCAATCTTTACTCGTTGTGATTTCAAGAGACTATTTTAACTCTATCTAGAAGAGACAAACAACTTTCTATTGTTGTTTGTTTTTGAATTCTTGCTTCAGAAAATCTAATTTGTATCAGTTAGACGGACCACATAAGCTGTTTCTTGTCCCTGCCCGGCACTGCAGCAGCATGTGCCTGTCTCCTCTGTTTATATTCCGGTCTTTGTTGTGGTTGCTATTTGAAGCTGAGGGGTATTTGTGGCCTCCGAGCCCTTGTGTCAGTCACTGTAATTGAGCTGTGGTCGTAGACATAGATAATGACAGGACAGGAGGAGTAGAGGCTCAGCTGTGCTGACGTCCGCCTGGCAGAAGCTGGACGAGGCATAGCCTACTAACCGTCCGCCACTTCTTCCTTTCCAAGTCATTTTGTCTTTGTCTTGTCTTTAGTTTTCAGTGTTTGTTTGGTCATCTCTGTCTGCTTTTCTTTTGCTGATGCTTGCCTTTTTCCTCATTGGGCTGATTTGATTGTCTGAATGCTGAAATGAGGTTAAGGTGTTTTTTTTTCTCCTTATGTGTAGGATTAGAGTTTAAAGCACCCTAGGATGAGATGGCTGTTTGCAGGTTGTGTTTCAAATGCGCAGCTGTCTCTCCAGCCATGATACTCTCGGCCATTCCCAGTGAGCATTTTTAGAGTAGATGCTTGGGCTTGCCTCGCCCTACACACACACATACTGTTCTGCATGCCACTGGGGTAAGGCAGACTGCTCTGCTGTGGTCCTGGACCAGACACAGGTGGGTCAACACTCCTGCCTCTGAAATACCCCCCCCACCCCCAACACACACACACACACACACACACACACACACACACATTCGCCCTGTTGACTGCTCCTCACACTGCAAGCAGAACACTAAATCATTGGCTTTCAAATGAAAAGATAGCCTAACCTCTCTTAGCTGACTGGGCGCTATTTTATGATGTTGGGATGGGCAGAAAGGGGATATGCCATTTTTACAATACTTTTCCGAATATAGCATTTGATAATATTGACTGTGAAGTATCAAGGTCTTTTGATTATGTATTTTTTTTAAATTATTTTGTTTTTAATATTGATCTACATATGATTGATCGAAGGTTAGCATTATACTAGGTGCTATTGATGGCACTTCAATAGCAATAAAGTATTTTTTTAAATCATCAAATGAACAGAATGAAAGCTCTCTTCTTTCTCTCTTCTTCTGACTTTCTCTCTTCTTTCTCTCTTCTTTCTCTCTTCTGTCTTTCTCTCTTCTTTCTCTCTTCTTTCTCTCTTCTGTCTTTCTCTCTTCTTTCTCTCTTCTTCTGTCTTTCTCTCTTCTTTCTCTCTTCTTCTGACTTCTGAGTGTTGTGACGGAGATGTAACTTAAAAAAAAAAAAAACAATGTTAATGAATTTCAATTAATTGCATCCTGGGTTTCATTACAGTACTCAGCATATGGCAGATAATTAACTCACAATAGTCATACTGTCCCCAGCAGTGAAAGTGTTCCTTGCACCAAATCTGACTTTTGTGCAATTAGAGTGATGCTTATTATTAATTGACTTCGGCAGTGAGATCTCAAGCAATGAAATGGGCGCGTCTGACAAGTTCAGCAAATTGAGCACCCTTACCACTGCCTCAGGCTCTGAAGTGTGAAGATGGATAGAGTGGTCTGGGTATTTTTCCAAAGGGATTTGATGCAGGAGATGCACTCCGGCTGTGTGTTTGGAAACATGGGCTAGGTGACGGATGTCATTTCAACACTCTCTTCTCAGCTTTAATCTGGGCTGAAGTCTGACCTGTGCTTGTGCCCTGAAGTTAAATTGCTGTGATGGGTTGGGTTCACACGGCCAACTTGGAAAGCCAGTGATGCACCAAGATGCTCTGTGTGTGTGTGTGTGTGTGTGTGGTGTGTGTGTGTGTGTGTGCGTGTGTGTGTGAATCCAGTGAATGAAACCAATAAAGTGCTGAATTAAAATCTAATAATAAATCTGGGAACCTTTCGGTCCCAATTTTCAGAAGTGCTTAGTCTAAAGAGCAAAATGTCACATAAACTAACTGGTGAAATGAATGAATAAAATAAATATTATAAAATGTTTTCCGAAGTGGCCTATATTGATAACAAGATTTTAGAGTCTGAAACATTCATAGTACGTTTGCTGACTACATTATACATTTCCTGCTTTTTATAGAAATCTTCTTTTATGGACTAATAGAACTATGGGTGTACCTGTGCCAAATTTCATGACTCTGCTGTTTGTATACATTTGTATAAATATGGCTTCTGTCTCCATGGAAGGAAGGTCTGGAAAGTCAAATGTCAAAAAGTGTGTTGCAGTCAGTACCATTTTTAGGAGGTCTGACTCTGGGTGGGGTTACTGGTATAAGTGGGTCAATGTACAGCACCCCTCCCAAAATGGACTACAGATTTCGTGGATGGGGTTTTTAATAATTGATCAAAGTTTGAGCACTACCCAAATGGCACAGCACGAAGCGGCAAAGAGGGACAGTTTTTATTTTTTTTTTTTTTGGAGAGCGTTCTCTGAAGAGCAGTGGCCTTAAAGCACAGTCTTTAAAATCCCGACTGAGTTGTTCATTGTTGTGATAATGGATTTTGTCCCTCCACTGGGTTGTCTGTCTGCATGGTAATTTTTTTACAAACCTAACCCTGTCCTTATAATACTTACAGTTAACACTGTTCACTATTTGTTGTGTGAATATGAACCAAAAATGTGGTGAGATTTAGCTGGACTTGAAATGCATGCTTCGTGTCCAGCGTCATGTTATGCTGCTTCATGCTTCTCAAAAGTGATGGACCATTAACAAAAGCACAAAATGTGACGGCTGTTGTTTTTTTATGTTGGTAATTTGGCCATTTCTTTGCTGCCTGCATATAACATTTAAACCATGTCAACATAAACATCATTATTGTTAGACAAAATAATGTACTTGTTATGACTCCTTCAGTGAGCAACAGCAGCGCACCTGCTACACAGCAGGATACAGCTCCAAACTGGTCATGGTAAAAACATGCTAATGCCCATAGATTTGTGCTAAGCACATGTCATGTCTCTGAATCTTGCATGGACTCTGAGCAGGATGACCTTGAGAAGACTTGTCAGGTTTTTAGAGAGAGAGACAGAAAAAGAGAAATAGAGTGAGTGGGGGAGAGGTTGGAGGTAGAAATCTGGAAAGCTGGAGACAGGCTGAACATGCTGTGCCGTAGTCGATTTACTCTCAAGGTCGTGCTTAGCTAGGCAGCACCTGATTAGTTTTGCTGTCAAGAAAAATTGTGGATTAGAACTGTGATAGGAAAGCAACAGGGTTATCACCATCTATCATTTTTCAATGTTTTTCTCTCTCCTTCCTCCTTCTATCTTCCTCCCAGTCCCTGTACTCTCTCCTCATCCCTCTCTGTCCTTCTTGGTCTGTTTTTTCTTCACCACTCGAGCATAAAACGAATAGTGTTTGGATGTGGTTTAATCCAAGTGAGAACATAAATGGCATAGCACAGCTTATGTAATAACAGTGGCTTTTACAGCACCTCTGTGTTTTAGTGTCTATATTGAAGGGCTTTATCACCTGTATGTGTGTGTGTGTGTGTGTGTGACATTTTTTTACAAGTTATTTTCCAGTGAGGAATTGGAAATGAATGCTTGAATAATTTATTCATAAGGAAGGAGATTAACTCCCAGGACAGACTTGGGTCTCAGTGGCTTTGACTATGTTTTGGTATGACAGAAAAACTAGTCTGCTATTATTGTGAGTGTGTGTTGTTTTCATTTCAGCTGTTTCAAATGAGTTTCAGCTAGTGTAGTCAGATTTATGGTCTATTAAAGTTTGTGACTTGGATAATTGGCTAAAGTCAGTTAAACATGAGACTCACAGATAGACACTCTCTCTCACACACACGCGCGCACACACACACACACAATTTCAGTCAACCCTGTACCTCTGAGGTTGTGTAATAAAAGTGGGTTTTTTAATTTGTTGACTCATGTTCTCTACAGCTATAAAAAAGCTCATTCACATTGTAGATGAATGAGATAGCATACCAGCATTCTCACTCATGCATGCCATGGATTCACCCACCACTGCCAGCCACCCCCACAGAGCTGTCCAGGTAGAGCTACGATCTGTCTCTCCCAGCTCTCGGCATGGTGCCATCTCCACCGCAGGTGTTTATGACAGGACAGGCTCTCTCTGATGAGTTCCCCCAGCTAAGCGTTTTATGGAGGGTAAGCATCATGGAGCTGTATGGGGCCTCCCATTCTCTGGCCTTGTCAGTTTTAGGGAGATAATCACTCTCGCTTGCTTTGCTTTCGCCTAGCCATGCTGCTCGGAATGTGCGTAGGCCCTATTCGCTGATTGCAGAGTCACAGGGTATGTCTGTCCCCGATAAGCCTTCATTAGCCTCAATTTCATAGTGAATGCTGAGGGTTTAAGACAGTGAAACTCCTTACACCCAGACTTGCAAGGTGACAGAAGTATTGCTGTGATTCATGAGTATTGCTATTAACTCGTAAAGCTTTCATTTAGAGATTGTGGGCTAGAATTTTGTTGTGAGAGGAAGCTCTGCCTAATCCCTCTTTGGTTCAGTGTCATACCCATTGGTGAAATCGTTATTTATTTGAATAATTAAAGGGGCAGTCAGGAATTGCGCAGGAAGTCACATTTGTTTGTGTTTATGTTTATATTTACATAACACACATTATATTTATTAGCAGATGCTTTTGTGTAAAAAAACTTTACATTATAACTTAACCAAGGACCAAACAAAACATCCCAGAGAGGTAGCTCACCCCTACTGTACCTTCAGTATTGCCAGAGAGGTAGCTCACCCCTACTGTATTTCGTGTTTGTTTGGGGGATAGGCTGCCTCCACTTTGTTTAAAAAATATTTTTAAATCTTATGTGATTTAAGCCTGTATAAACGTATTGTTTCAGTGGAGGTTTTTGGTAGTTCACATCTTGTAAATAAAGATATCTTCTGATTATGGATTTATCATAGGCCATGGTACATCACATCAACAGTATGTTCTAATAGAATAGTAAGTTTCCTGGTAATGTTCCGCAGCAGCAGCAGAGTATGCTGGACAGCGTGTCTAACTCAGCATGAGTGTGAGGACTTGAGGGAAAAGAAGGGGAGTGGTGTGTGCAGGGTGACCTTAACTGCCAGGTGAATGTAGTCATAAATCTGACCCCATGCCGCTATAGGGAGCAGCTCTTAATAGACGTGTGTGTGTGTGTGTGTGTGTGTGTGTGTGTGTGTGTGGATGGTGAAGGCTCAGGGCTTCCTCCGGTCTGAGCATGACTCGGGTGTTCAGTGTGATGAATAAATGAGGCAAACGTCTGCGCAGTGACTGATTATGTGCTGTAACCTACGACACAGCACCCGCTCAACCCCACCCCCCATCCCCCTTTAACAGTGACTCGGTCTTAATGAAGTGCAGCTTGGCGTTTGAATTCTGTACACCTCATTGGGTGTTAATGGATTTTATGTGTTTCCTAAATCTGCATACTGCATGTGTGTGCCCAGACTATTTTGGTGGAAGTTAATCTCCCAGGGGTGACGCTCCCCGTCTGTCAGTTTGCTTTGCTGAAAGGTAATTAGCAAGAGAAGCAGAACAGTCTCATGGTAAATCTTGATATCAGGCTCAGGCGTGAAGGTTTTATGTTCATATGACATCTTAATCTGTCAGCAGGGCACAATTAGTATAACTAAACTGGCATGTTGGTGTGAGGATGTGTTTTTAAATTCAAAAGAGCAATATGGAGGATCACATGCATTTGCACTGCATTAAAATTAGATTTGTGTTACTAAAATGAAGCCAATGGTTAGGTCTTCCTTACTAAATACAGTATTTAGCATAGAGCTAACATTGAAAAATTATGCATTGAGTATAGTGATGGTGAATGTTTTGGAGTGATCGTTCACCATCTCATAGCTTGACTCCAGCCTCCCTGCAATGCTCTGCACTGCCTCTTGAACAATCAATAGGCAGCCAACATCATTCCAGCGTCATCTCCATGGAAACGAGCTCCTGATGCAGTCAGGATTGGCCCCCTCCCAGAACTTGCCCTTCTGTGATTGGAGGATGGAGCCCATCTGCCCCACCCCCTCCCCACTCTAACACAAACACACATACACACTCTCCCCATTTCCCTCACCCACACAGAGATCTCCCCTCCTCCTCCTCCTCCTCCTCCTCCTTCTTCTTCTCCTCACATCTTGATGTGGTTATCTGCCCCAAACTGTGATTAGGCAGTTCATTGAACCTCAATGCATGGAGCGGACTAGTGCAACGGACGACCACGATTCCTCCGCTTCGTGATTAGATGCGGGAAATGTGTGCCTCGTATGGACGGAGCCCACACAGCACCTGTCTTCATTTCCCAGGCAGAGGAGACGAATGAAGAGGAGACCTGTTAGTGGCACTGGATCTCTCCACTCCGTCTTTTCAGTCGAGAACCGCTGATGTGAAAACGACCGCTTGCCTCCTGGTTGTCTATCGTCCGCCACTGGATTCGCATGAGGTGGTGACAGCTCGGGGCTCTGTGTCGGGCTCTGTGTAGACTGTCATTTGCTGGAGCACAGGGAAGAGAGAGCCCCATAGCCCATGAAGCAGAGAGCGAGCGGAGTCTGGTCATAAGCGCAGTGAGTGTGGCTGTATGTGTGTGACCATCACTGCATCTCTAAGGTGGTACAACCTCTTTCTAACCCTCTCTCTCTCTCTCTCCCTCTCTCTCTCTCTGGCTTGCTTTAACATGCAGAGAGAGATCTATGGCAATAACTGGCTTTTTCTGGAGACGGGCTCATCTTATTTTAGAAAACTTCCAGTAGGACACTGTAATTTCTCTCGGTCTTCAGGACCACATGTAAGTTGTTTTTAAAAATGTTGACAGAGATGTTTATAAGCCCGAGGGAGGTTATTTTGGTCATGCGACCGTAGCTACCGATACCCCAGCAGCACTGAGGCTAAAGCAGCTGCCAGACAAGACTGCATTGTGACTGTGCCATTTTCCTCCCATCAAAGGCTGAGGCAAACTTATTAGGTGCTGTATTTGCTCTCTGATAAGTCTGGTAATTGCATAGCCAAGCAAACCGATCTTATCGCTCTCATTTGGGTCTGGACGCTCAAATAGCCTGGATGGATTTAATCTCGTAACTAAAAGGGGTTTCATCTCTCCTTCGCCCTCATGACGGATATTGCTGTTGAGTGACGGACAGGAAGAATCAGAGGGTGAGTGTATTGCGTGGGTCTCCTTTGAAGTTGTTGGACTTAATTAGTACTCCTCAACCATATCCTTGTCACTTGGAAAGCGTGTCACTTGGAAAGCTCTCCGATTCGTGTGACGCTGGCACTGCATTGGATGTGCCCCTCATGTGGCTGAACTGAACTGCCTGGGTGCTCGGCCTGAGTGAGAGAGAGAGAGAGGAAGATAGAGAAAGTGAGAGAGAGATGTACGACCTCTGCACCAGACCAAAGCCTCCCTGGAGGAGGAGCAGCAGCAGCAAGAGCAGCCACCTCCTGCGGAAGGTGAGCCTGAGGGTCAGGGGGGCCCCGCTGAGACCCCCGCTGCCCCAGGACAGCAGGATGGGGAGAAGATGACTGGGGAGCAGGGAGCAGACTCCAGCCAAGATGCTGACACCACCACCACCAGCACCACCACCAAGTTTACCACCACAGCATCCAGTGTTCTTGGTAAACGGCAACACTCGCTGTGTGAGGGAGTGAACGGCTGTGAAGTTTCAGCCTATGGGAAGGTAGGTGTGATGCATGATAGCCTTGTACACTTCTATTGACACACAAGGATGAGCAGGTTAAAGAGTTCTACAGACCATGTGCAGTATGACAGCCTCGTTGACACCAGACCCTTCTCATTGACTTTCGACTTCCAGCAGAGCCATAACTATCAGGGAAATTAAATTTAACTTGGTCCATTAAACTCTTTCCAAATAATTTCAGAAGTGCAGAAATCTTGTAAACAAAGGTTTTAAATGCAGTTGTTTACTCAATTCCAAAGAAAATACAGTACATGACCTTGCTGGATTAGCGATTGTAAATGCTTCCCCAGTTTTTAGGAACATTGGAAATGGGTGTCAATGACCTCTTGGCCAGACAGACTAGCAGAGCAAATCCCAAATTTGCCAACGGTTCGTATGGGTATTCCCAGGCTGAGCATGTCAAGGATGAAGGAATAATAACGGAGTATTGCTGCTGAAGAGCAGTGACGGTGCATCGGCTCATTCTTTTGTTCGTTTCCCTAGATACTGTAATTAAGTGTCTCTCTGTGGAGATGTGCCAGACAGAAAGCTGTGAAAGTCAAACAAACAGCCGCATTCGTCCCAGAAGAACTGGGATGCGGTGAGCCCACGAATCATGAGCGAGTGGCGGATGACATGGTGGTGGTCTGACTGATGCATTTAGCTTGTACTCTTTCTCCGTGCATGTTGTTTTGATCATGTTGGGTCCTAACGTTAAAGAGCACAAATTGAATTTGGATCCCATCCAAGGATTGATCACGGGCCACAGAAGACATACTGTGTCCTGGTGCACTGGTTTGGTCCTCTGTCTCTTATATGGGGCAGTGGCTTAGTGGCTGATGGTGCGATGGGTAGGCGTACGCTACAGTCGACTACGGCTTTGCTGTTGCTAAATTGAGAGACGCGGTGGCTGACCTCAACCCATATTTCTCACTGCTGCTGTGCCGAAGTGGAACAGTGTAGGATCCACTTAATGACGTTCCATTGAAAATCAATGAGGGCAGTGCTACGATTTCCCATAGTTCCCGTGTCATTGTGCCCCGACCGGCTTGTGGGGGTGTTTAGTTTTGGCTGTGAGTGGCACAGTGCATGTCAACTGTGTAGCCTTTAGAGTCATTACATGTGCTAGCAAAAACACATGCACACATATTGTGTATAGCATACTGTATGTGCTCATGTAGTGTAATTTGAAATATACACCGGAGAGATGTTAAATTCCTAGTGCTATAGGTAGGAAAATTCACACAGTGGCCAATCAACAATCTAGCCTGTTTACCGAAAAAAAAAAAAAAAACAATCACTAACAAATCAAACTTTGTGGAAACATCACCAACAGAGCAGCCTCCAAGAGCAGTTCACTGGGGTTATCAATGTTGGTGTACATATATAAATGTGTTCGCACACACAAACATACAAACTCTGGCATAGATTCTGTGATGTGAGATGGTGTAATAGCCCTACTGGCCTACAAGGTTTGAGCCTCCAACTGGAAAACATTTCAGGCTTTTGCTTTGCTATGAAACTATAGTATTTAGTTGATGTCAGCGTAATTTGTAACAATTTGCTGAAATATGGCTAACAGGATCAACACTCAATGAAGAATGAATTGATGCTTATGAAGCCATCTAAATACAGTATGTCACAGGAGCTTCATGGCATTCATAGAAGAATGTTTAGTCTCTCCATTTGAAATTGTACCCTAATCCTAAACCTAACCCTAACTCTCACCCAGTTGTTTGCACTGTATCCATTGTCCGTACTGTATACATGAAGGGAAAAGCTCTTCACCTCCATGAGTCTCTCATCCCCTTTCTTAGGCTTTGATTTTGAACTGGAGGGGAAGGAGAAGGAAGATTTAGGGCCAAATACAAATTACATTTGCTCACCAAACCATGTCCAAGTGTGACCATTTCTTTTTGTCTCTTTTTGAGAAGTCGACACAGTTGATACTTCTGCCTTGCATGCTTCAGCTCACAGATTCCCCTAAAATTGAAGGGAAAGTAATTAAATGAGCGAACTACCTTTTCCAAGTACATTTTGTTTTTGGCCTGAAACGCCCAATTTCATCCTCCCTGTTAAAAGTGCCGAGTTCCCTGCGGCTGCTCATGACGGGGTAATTGCATTTGAAGTGCAGGGGTGGGGGGATCGGAGTGATATACAGGAGCCTGAGGGTGCCTTCTGCTCTGCCTCTGCCGGGAGCGTCCGTGGCTGATCTGGCCACGCTGGCTGGGAAAGGCCCATTTACGTGGTGCATTAGGGATTGATTAGGGATTGTCTTGTAGACCTTTTAACCCAGCGGGGAAGTGGGGGGCTGCTGCTGTGCACCCCTACCCTCTGAGGTGGGCTATTTATTTTCCCGTGTGTGTGTGTGTGTGTGTGTGTGTGTGTGAGCGCACATGTTTGCGTGTGTTCTGTATTGGGGTGGGTGGCTTTTATCTGCTCATCACAGTATGGCAGCATAATGAAGTGATGTGGTTTTGTTTCATGGTCTGTGCGGCGTGCTACTGTAATGAGAACCCCAGCGTGACGTGCTGGGCTCCACCACAGAAGCATCATGAGGACCCCTATGTGGTAGAGTGTGATTGACTGTGTCAGTTAGACAATGGCTCTCGCCTCTTTCCAGATGCTTCTGTGGATACGGAGGAAAGGAAATTGAGAAAGGATGGTGATTTGGAGGGGGTCCTAGAGAAAGAGAGGGGGAGATCTGTGTTCCCCACCCCCACTGTAATGGCTTATTATCACTCCTAGGTGTGTTAGAGGATGGGTCCTGTCTTTTATCTAAGAAGGTTTGAGCTTCCTTTCTCACCTTCATGTGAGAGTGAGCAAGTGTGTGTGTGTGTGTGTGTGTGCACAATGTTTTCTATGCAGTCATGTTAGTTAGTTTTAGATTAGTACACCATTTTTTTCACAAATGCGACCCCGCTGTTGTTTGGGTGTGGGACAGGATTTGATAAATGTCTGCCTTTAAAGAGCTAAGGTGCTGTGTATTTATTTCAAAACTGAAAAAATATTTGAAAGTCTAAGGCTTCAAAAATACCTTGAATAATTTGTTCAAGGCTTTAACTCTGGTGGCAGTCATATGAATTTGGTCATGGTTTACGACTCTGGTCATGTTTTATGGCCTTAACGCCCTGCCTGAAGATTTAATTGAGGTCTTTCCACAGCACCAAATTGCTCTGGGAGGCCATGAATAAATTCACATGTTCTTGTAAAGTAAAATGAAGACGGGGCATTTTTATTTGCCTGCTTTAAAGTGAATTAGAGGGCCTTGAGCTCACCATAGACATGCAGGCCGTACCAGCCTTCGTCAGAATGCCCCCAGGCAGTATCTCAGGAAACTGACCATGTCTGTCCTGAGCCTGTGCATCCTCAACGCTTCATTTTTTTGGAGCACGCTATACCCCCAACCTCCAAATCTCTCCTCGCCAGCGCTGATGTGACGACAATCTTCATGAATAATTGCATTCCTCCTCATCCTCCTTCCCGTTGTTTTTTGTTCTTTTGAGTCTTTTCTGTTGTTCGGCTTCCCTTCCATCATCCAGGGAATTGACTAGATCTTTCTCAACCCCCCCACCAATCAACCTCTGTTGAAGGCCAGATTAGCTCTAACAAAATGCCTTGCTGTGCCTGCTTTTGAAGTCAGACATATTTAGTGTTTAGTGTTGGTGGGGCACAGACGAGTTCAGCTGTAAAGATTTAACTCTATTGCTTTTTTGCCCTTAGTGATATTTCACCTTGAGCGCCCCGTCAGTTGTGTCTGTCTGTGTGCGGTCGTGTTTTTTTGCTTTGACACAAGGCTAATACCGTGAGCTGAGGAAACATGGTGCTAGGCAGAAAGAACCACACACACACACACACACACACACACACATACACACACACTCTCCCCACACGCGCACACACACTGCACCACACCTGTTCCCCTGTCAAATTGTTGCTGCTGTTTTGTCTTGCAAGGTGACATGTCGGCTCCAACTCATTCTGTTGGAGCACACCATCTTTTTAACGTTGTGTAACATCAGTCATTTTTAATTCGGTTTTACTCAAGGAAGGGCAGAAATATCTAGCATCGAAGGCGTTTAATAAAGACAATTCTATGTGATGAGTGGTTGATGGCTTTAAATTAATTGTCTCAATTTTGGGAAAAAATTAAAATTAATGTTCACTCTTCCTCACTGTTACATTTCAACACAGAAGGCCTTCAGTTGTAATACACAAGAGTAATAAAACTTTGCCTTTTTCATAACTTTGTATAGACAATATAGGTTGAATGAGGTCATGAAAGTTGAACTGCTCCTTTCTAGCAGTAAGCCAATTAATCATGTGATCTGATTAGCCTCTCAGTAGTGATCCCTCAATTACATCTTGGGGACCGATGCACAAGCTTGAGGCTTGGCAGCAGTTCAGAGGTCCTCTCCTATCGATCCAGCCAGCCAGCCATATTTGCTCTTCCAATTTTTTTTTCTTCTGCTAAAAGTTCTCAGAAACTTCCTGTTATCAAAGTGATGATTTCTGTGTGAACAGTGTGAGTTCAAAGATATTTTTCATGATTGATCTGTCAATTCCAAGTTCTCTGCTACTCTTTGTAGTCTTTGTAGCGGAGTATTTTTTCCCCATTCATGCCTATGTGATGTTCTGAATGTTTCATGAGTTGCCTCTCCGTATCTTACTCTTTCGACGTGAGACATGCCGTAACGGAGCCACAGGATACCAGGCAGAATCCCCTTAGGGCAGAATCTTCACTTTTCAGTTTCGTTCCTCTTTCATGTTATCAGTATAGTCCACCCAAGAGGCCATTCTGAGTGTCCTGTTCAATTGAAAATTGTTCAGATTTCTGCTCAGTGAAGCAGAAAGAAACAAGCAGGAAAACATGCTGCCAATGATTAACTTTGTGTCCAATTAGTATTACTCGTCTGTAACTGTTAACAAACGTGCATCCTGACTTCCCCATAGTTCCTTGCAAAGGACTATGCAGGGTATCCCAGTCTTGTAGGTGAGTACACTACAGGAAGTAACACATACACACAAAAAATGCAAAGGAGACTAGTGAATAATGATTTACTGGGATATTATCACCCTTCAGTGGTGATGCATTGCTTCATCTGGTGGCCCGAGGTATAATAGAATTTGCCTGTACAGCTTGCACACCAAGCTGCAGCAATAAGCTTTTTCTCCACACATTTTCCGATATTTAATGCTTGTATGTTTGTGTATTGCATTCAACCCATGGAGCTCGTGTGACCCACTTATGCTGCTTGGAACAGGAGGGAAAAGCTGGGAGATGTTGCAGAACTCCCCTCTGTTGTTGGGGTTGTGTGAAGATTCCCTCACCCCCCAGCCAGCCTTTCACCCAATCCTCCCCCGCAGCCGGCTCCTCTGTTGCTGAGCCAGGAGCGCTGGTTGCCATGTTTGGTCTGCAAGTGCGGGAGGTGTCAGTCACACGCTTGAAAGGAGTTCTCTCGGCGTCTGCCTCAGCCGCCGGTGTCAAAAAGCCAAGCTTCACTTCACTGAGCTCTCGGAGCGCTGTGTGCGTCTCAAGGGAATCTCACGGAGGGCTGAATGGCGAGACACATCACAGGGCTGCAGCCAGGCTGCGGACCCTCTGATCATGTTCGATTGAGCGCCATCCTGATAGCTGAAATGGGTCTAGTCTGATTCTGTCCTTTGTTTTCCAAATAAGCTCGCTCTTTTGAAGCCAGACAAGGGATAGAGATGTAAAGAAGCTCTTGCTTTCTCTCTATCAGAGGATGTGTGTGTTTGTGAGTTCTGCATCCTCTTTTTTTAAATGCAATCCCCTCATTGGTCTCTGTGCAAAGACATGACTTCTGATCATCAAAAATGCACACAGCTTAATGTTGATGAAAGAAGATCAAAGCGTTGCTCCATATTTATTTATTTATATGTAAACCACATCAGAATGCAAAAAACATGAATATTAATGACCTTGGCTAGTCAACCGACCGGTGGTGCATCAGGCGAATTCCCCAAACAGCTCCTCCTGCTCAACTGGGAATAGCTAAGCCTTTTAAATGGAGGTCTGTGTGTCTTTCGCCAGGCTGATTGACCGATTACATTGTGGGGTAGATAATTAGTTCATCAAAACACGGCAAAACACGTGGCCGTCTTTGGCCTCATTCGGCTTATTTTTGTTTTGCTCCATAAATGTAGGCTGGGAAACGGGACGCTTCTGATCTCTATCTTCCCGCACTGTGGCTCTCTCTTCCGGTGATTTGAAACCCTCTTATCTCGTAATGCGTTTCTCCTCAGCGGAAGCGGTAGTGTATTTCCGTCCTGATTTTGGATTTAAACGTCAGGAATTTAGCTTCTTTTTGAAAATATACAATGCACCCCCTCCAGCACTCATTCCCATGTGCAACAGTGTTTTCTTTCAGGTTGCTGACTTGTATAACCCTCTGTTATGAGCCTGCCGCCGTATATTGAGATCTCAGATCTTTGTGGCACACATTTGCCTATAGCATTGTACTGAAACCATGCATGTCTCTCGCTGTCTCATGTGCCCACCCATGTCCAATGTCTTTGTGTCGTGCCGAATTAATGGGCCTGGCACTACTTGGATCTCTCCCATGCGATAAGAGGGTGTACAGTTATCTTTTCTGGATCGGTGTAGGCTATGATTACACAGTGCAGCTGTGTGACCTGAAAGTATCTCCAAGCCCATTATCTTGTCTTTATAACAAAGTCTATGTATTTGCAGAGATGTATTTGGAGAAGGAAAGTAAAGGAGAGCCTCTATACAAACAGCCATTTCTCTACGCACTGTAGTGTGTCCTCAGGCAGCTGGTAGGTGTGTTCCTCTGTTGATTTGGTCCTGTGTGTAGTCGGATGGTTGTGGGTGTTTGTTTGTTCAGGGCCTCTGCCACCAACACAGAAGAGCTACTTTTAGGAGATGATGAGCTGTTTTTAGAAGCTGCGTAGGAAGGGCTGTTCTGTAGAGGCTAGTGTGTGGTGATGAAATATGTGACCTTCTACTTTTGTCATTCTCATTTTGGTCACCCCTGGGGGGGTTGGTGACCCCACATGATCGTATCCTATTTCAGTAATGACCCCCCTGTCCAAACCTCCTGCTCCAGGGAAGCACACGCTGTTGAGATTGGGGAATCCAACACAGTGATGCATATTTTTAGAAAAATGCTCTGTCTCTGTCTGTACCAGTGCTAATATCTTGGAACTAGGCTGCATGCGCACACACACACACACACACACACACACACACACACACACACACACACCGAAACTTATTTCACTGGGTCACTGGATGTAACAGGGTGGCCTGTAAAAAGGAAAGTGCGTATTAGTCCATGTGAAGGTGTGTGTGTGTGTGTGTGTGTGTGTGTGTGTGTGTGTGTGTGTGTGTGTGTGTGGTCCCTTAATGCATGTTAAGGTGCATTTGGCCTCACGTTGGCCATGAGAGTAAATAATTGATCAGAGCAGCAGAGATATTTGTCTCTCCCCTAGTGTGTCATGTCCTCTTCTCTCAAACTGACAGACCCCACATCCACTCAGCCCCCCAGGCAAAGGTCCTCTCCCGCCCCAACAGCCCTCTCAGACACAACAGTCTCTCCCTCCTGCAGGGGTGGAAAGGTCATTTGTGAATAATAGCAGGATATGCTGACACCAGGCCTCCGTTTCTTTATTATTCACCACCAGCATCAAAGGCCCATGTGGTCATCTGCTCCTGCTCCTGTTCCTTCCCGTGTTATTTTAGTCTGCTCGGCCATTGTGTGCTGACCGAGCCTGCCAGCCCATGAGTTGAAGCACTATCTCTCTGTGTTGCCTGAGCTCAGCGCTCTCTTCGGTGGCTGTGCCTACTTTTCAGTTATTCTGGAAGATATTCTTATGTGCATCTCCCTGAACCAAGAGTAAGGGGAACCGGAGCAGGAGAAGATTCCTATGACCTGAATATCATATTGTCATATTGCAGCTATTTGCCAATTTGCCCTCATTAAGTATTAGATCATCCCAATTTCACAGTGTTTACTTGTGGAGGAGCCATTGAGGCAGAGTCCTCTCTTTCTTAGACCCCCCTCTCCTCTCTGCGTATAACACATGCACAGGTACACACATTAGCCTACACATATTAATTGGCACAATATCTTTGTCTTTCTCTTTGCCTTAGGGATTTCCCTCATGTTAAGTTATTTCTATTTCCTGTTTTCTCCTCCACAGATTATTACTCTGTGGAGGAGAACCACTGCATTGTTCTGTTGAATGGCCCTGCTTCTCATTGCCTCTGAGAGTCAGCATTTGTGGCCTGGCATTTGTATTCGACTTATAATTCACAGGCTGTGCCCTGTCAGTGGAGATGAATGGCATTCTGTTTCGTTTTCTGCAATCGCATAACTCTTAAGAAACCATGCGCCTCCAATGGAATATATCAGCTTTATTTTTTAACCATTTGTGTTAGTGCATATTGCACCTTTGAAGAGCTAAATGCATTTTGTGTATGTGTGTGTGTGTGTGTGTTTTTTCTCTCGATTTTATTGCATTCTACATCATCCTTATCTCTCTATTTAGTTCATTTTCCCTCTGACTCCCTCTCACTGTCTCCTCTCCCCCACACACCTCCACTGCTCCTACTTTCTGTCTCTGTTCATGAGCGTCTCGTTTGCCTCATTAGAAGCTCGTTTAACCCCTCATCGCCTCAGACAGTAGGCCTGGGACTCCCCAGTCTGCATTAGCATTCAGCCGGGTGGCCAAGTCAGACGCCCGCACAGACGGTCACTCTGGCTCACCACTGCACCGCCCCTCTGAGGGAGCGACCTGCCCTCATTGACATTTTGTTGACATTTCATTCAACCTGTCCTCTCTCTCAAAGGGGTAGGGAAGCCTGCCCTCTGGGAGGATCATAGGCAGCATGGATGATTATTATTATGATTGGGGTAAGAGTAAGATGGTAAACAACCCAAGTGGACAGTCAGACAGCACTGAATTATTATAGGATCCTGTCCTTGCCTTGGTAACATGAGTATACAAAATTATGCTACTTATGAATCCAACATAGTTTTTGTAACAGTTCAGTTCTGTAAAATTTTGTCTTCTTTCTCATGTTGTTCTATGGTGCCTGAAGCTTGTTCTGGCACATTTGTTGAAGTTCCAAAATGACTTGTTAGTTGCTATCCAAACCACCAGATCAGCCTTGACATTTGAAGAGGTGGTTATTATGAAGCTATAGTTTCACAAACTTATTCTTTTTTATTCACTGGCTTATTCTTTTGAGCGGGCATGTGTCGGGGCATGTGTTGGATTCGAGTTGGCCTGAAGTTTGTGTTGAAAACGGCTAGTACGGTGTTTTAGTGTCCAGAAATGGCAGTGTTTTAGTGTCCAGACATGTTTGGTGTGAGCAGTCTTAAAGCAGCAGCTTGTAACAATGGCAGGAACAAAGGAGTGGATGGAGCCCCAGGCTACCGGTGGGCAGGTCGGTCTGGCCCACTCACGCTCCTCCTCTCAGGGGCTAGACTGAGCGCTGTGCAGTCTGCTTTCTGTCTCCATGCATGATCCTCATCGTCTGCTTACTCATGTGATGCTTCCTGCAGCTATGAAAGCAGATTCAGCATCCCATAATATTCTGTACATATGGTGTGGTCAGTTGTGGCCATTTGTATACCCATTGTCTGAAAGTGGGGGTCACAAAATAGGAAATGACTGGCCTTTTGGATAAGTAGACTGTTTATGTCAGTGCTAATGTGTGTTATTGTAATCTAGTGTAATGGTACACCCTCTACTGCCTGTTGATTATCTATTATATGGCCTTTTGTGTTTATGTCCACACATACATAACTCCACAGTGTTTATGCCAGTACTTGAGGACTGTGAGCAACACACGGCTGTGGCTCCATGTCTAGAACAGGAGAACAAGGCTGCATACACCCCTATGGCAGCCAGTCCCATGGCTCATACACTCAAAATGATCCTTAATATGTCAACTACGACAGAGCTCCAGGATTGTTGCTAATTAAATTTTCCTGTGATGGGCCACCACGCTGCAGTCCGTAGCGGAGCCTGGGTTGTCTAACATGGATCCTCCCAGACTTGTGTCTGGAATTCTGCTATGATTGTAGGCAGCGAGAGAGCCCTTGTCGCCGCATCAGTGACAGTGATGAACGAGGGGGCTGGGCACGTTGGCGGGCAAGCGCGAGTTGTTTGTTTTGAAACGGAGGTTGTGCCTACTGATTGACACGAGAAGGCAAATACCCTCCACTTGTCTGGCCGAGGCACTTGTTTAATCCCATATTGTGCTTTTCATTCTGGAGTGCAAATTTAGTGAACATGTTCTCACTTTCCAGAGGTCAGCCCTGTCAGAGACGGACTGAAAGCAAGATGAATGACTGAGGACAATGAGCCCAGACACAGGGGTCAGACAGCGTATCCTATAGAATGGACCTTTTATTGACAGCTTGTGTAGGTTACACTCTGGTAATCAAATTGAAATGTGCAGCCACATTCAGTATTGTAACAAAAATAGACTATATATGTAAACCAAACCAGACTTTTTAATAAGGCCTACATTTTTAGGATGTTAAATACATTTCAGAACACAATTGTGTTACAGGTCTTTCATGTTTCCTTTTAGTTTACCTGACAGGTTGATAAGTACCTTGATGCCGCTCAACCCATAAGATTAAGCTACAGGTTGCAGATCTCCTTGAACAAGCTCCAGGGTCGGGCATTTTTATGTCTAGACTGCATGTCATATAGTGAAGGGAAGAGACAGTTTTTCCCTCTCTAAGAACCTTCCTATCTGAGTGGGAAACAGGAGCTGCAGCACAGCAGGTGGGCACCCTGTGGTTGGGAGGTCCGCCTCCTGTGGTGTGTGATGGACCCCTGGGCCAATCAGAACCACCCCGGCCTCCTGCACCCTGCTCTCCTGAGCTCTGTTAGCTCTCTCATTAGCCTATGTTTTTGTTTGCGTTCGATTTTCAATGTTTGCTACAGAATCAACATGATTGCATCATCCATCATCCTCAATCACGCAATTAACCTGTTCTAATGCCAAGGATATGATGATGGAAGGAGGTGTTATACTGATTTGTTAAATTTAAATGGTGATATTTGTTGTTTTGCTTTTAGCTTTGACTGGTTTCATTTTTCTGCACAGATCTGCAGAATTGTACATTAGCCATGCTGTGTTGAAATAGAGTTGCGGGGAATATGCAGTTCTCTTTGAATCTTATGTCGGGATTAAGGCTTTACATCCTTTTGAAGCCTAAAGGATTTGAAGATGTACTGGTGGGAAGGGAAGCAATGAAAATGAAACGCCCTCAAAATACCCGGCCGGCCAAATGCACTGAGCCCCAATTTTCTGCCTTCACAGCGCTTAAATGGAATAATGCGACGACGACCTCTATGGTTTTCGCTTCTTAAAAGGGGTCCGTACGGTTCATGGGTGTTTTGACACGTTGTGTTTGACCTTGTGGCGTTAAATGGGGTTGTGTTTATTCAGCAGTCATATGATGGGGGTCTGACGGCACGTGCCGTCTAAGCAGTAATTACTCGGCTTTAAGGGCAGCGAGGTTCAGGGGGGCGGGGGTTAGTCAGAGACGCTCTCACCCGCTGTCTTAATTGAGGGGAGATTTGTAGGACGAGAGGCTGAGCCGCCATAACCAATTTACCACCCGCCAACCGTGTGGAGATGCCACAGAGACTGTGTTAGCACGGGGGGGCCATGAGCTTGTTCAAAAACTATCCTATTATGGCATAAATTTGATTTATTTGTTTGTTTATCTTATCTGGTTCATCCCCAGGCCACATGATTCATATGATGATATTTTACATGGTAACCATGTTGTAATTGTGGCGGCTGTTGCTATTGACAATATGAAACACCCATCTCAATTATGACCATGCGGTCACATTTGCATAAATTAAGACATCTGTTTAGTATTACTAGGAGCACTTGCTGGTGTTAATAAACAGAACATTTGCTGGGCTTGTTGATTTAGTTTTTGTCCTCAATTGAAGGTCAAGACGAGCCTGGATGCTCAGGCAGTGGGGTAGCTTAATGCTTCATTTTCTTTGGCCAAAATATAATAGGAACCCCAAGGTCTAGAAGCTCTACCCTGGCACACATACTGTGATCAGAATCCTGATTTCACTCCGAACTCATGGCTAACTGCAAAAGACTGTTCAAGGACAGAGATGAGCTTGTCAGCAAAAGCCTTTGTTGGGACCCCACCCCCCACCACCCCCAAAAACCCCAATTTTACAGATGCTCCTGAAACATATGGCTATAAGCCTGCACCTGGGGCCATGGGCATATTGGCCATTTTCATTTTAGCCACAGCCTGGGGGAGGCGGACGCAGTCGGAGTCCCCATCATGCACTGGAGCCAGTGGTGTGTGGACAGAGGTGGGGTGGGGGGAGAGAAGAAGGCCGTGCATGGTCGCGGTTGGAGCTGAAGCAGGGAGCAGAGGAAGGGGTGTCTTTTGGGGGGACTGAAAGAAGTGGAGGAAAGGCTGCTATTGTTTGGTTGCCGAGCCCCGTGTGTCGGTGCAGCCTCCAAAACCATCATCATTGTGAGGTGTCCGCAGGCAGTGGATCCATGACCAATCACAGGAGGGAGGCGAGGCGGTGTTGAAGAGGTCCGCCTCATGACCAATAGATGAGGGGAGACTGGTGGGCCGGCAATATTAACACCTACAGCGTGAAAACGGACTACCGCTGATTTCATTATCCTAGGGCCTCACTCCCCGTAAGGAATATCTGATGATTCCCTGCCCCCCAACCCCACCTCTTGAATTCACTCACACTCTTATATACTGTAGATATCAATTAGACAGACAAGGGTTAATCTAGTGAAATCTTTTGAAAATGACTTCACAATTCTCTATGGTTTTCCCTGAGCTCCAGTTTGCTCTTGAGGTGGGCGGAATAGGCATACCTTTAGCTAATAAGAAATCATTCATTGAGCTTTGGTTAATGGGCCCTTTGGATTTCAGAAGTCAGGTCAGGCTGAAGTGGCTTCTCAAGCCTACTGTCTGTTATTCCAGTGTCTTGACAGCAGTTGGCCTATAATTGGAAAAGCCAAGTCATTTTTACCGTAAAAGATCTCTTCCACACACCGAAAGTGTCACACTGAACCAGGAAGATGTGGCATTTTCAAACTGCTGCCAGAGAGACTTGTAACACAGTCGTGACCCAGATTCAGGGGGAAGATGAATACTGAGGAGAAACTGCTGAGTGCGAGATCAGCCGGCCCAGCAGAATTTATTTCATACCATAGATATGCCACCGCAGTGACGGTTTAAAGCTAAATTCAGCATAGATGTTTTACTATGTGAGGCTACATGATAGCCCTGTGGAAATAACCACTCACAGGGGTTTTCCTACCTCAGCAGATGTTTCTGTGGGGAAGAGTTTGAAATATGCTGTATGGTGATGTTTTCACCAGATGTGTTTCTTTTAAAGTAGAATGAGTCAAATGAAGAGATCTTCATTTATAATCATTTGAATGTAGTTTTGGGAGCTCTCATCTAGATTTCTAGTCTGGATAGTTAAGTAGCATCTTTGTTTCAAAATTGTGGACACTTCCAAAGTGGCTGTTCAGTTGTGGATCATCATGACCACGAGTTGGTATTTTCTCGGCTGCCACACACTGAAACATGGCAAAGATCCGTTTAAACACAGATGCAAGAGTCAGTGACATGCCTATCTCCTACAGCTGTCTCATTGGAGGAAAATGTGTAAACACAGGACATGGACAATTTGTGCAATTTTGATAGTGCAGATTTGCATATTTTTGGAATTCTGTCTAATTTTTAAAAGACCATCATGAAGTATACCAGGATATAAGCTTAGTATGTCTGATTACTGACCTACTTGTAATTACTTTGACCTATTTTCCAAGGACATGCAGCTGTTTCCTTGCAGATGTTAAATTCCTGCAACTTCATAAATGTAGTTAATTTAACTTACTAGTTGAATATATCATGTCATGAGATTGTCATGGCTCCCACTTGGCAAGGAGAATGTCACATTTCCCATTGCTCAATGGTCAGTGAAAAACTATAACTCACGTAAGGCTCGTTTCGGCCTGTCTGTGTTCTAGTTGAATTGGATATGAAACCTTTCCCGCAAACCACATATGCAGTGTAATGTACTGCCAAGTCCCACAGAATCTTTCCTGTTGAGGGAGTTTGGAGATGCTGCTTAATATAGAGACTGGTGAATCTGTAAGTCTTCCATTTAATTAGGTTCTTTGTTTTTAATTTTTTTTTTTTTTTTAAAAACTACCCTACATTTAGAAAGATCAGTCAGTTAGCTAGATACGTTTTTTTGTTGTTGCAACAACCGACTTTATAAGACCATACACATGCTCTATTACTTATACTACATCAAAGGCTTGTGGACCAGAAACCTTGAGAATATTAATCAAACCTATTAGGTCAAATTGTATACATTACACAATAGACATTAGTGCTTTTGATCAGTCCCAGTAACCACTTTTACCATATTGCTGAGCACTGCCAGAAAAGAACAATCAGTAACATGGTCTTGGAAAAGTGCACACCTCTGTATATAATAGTGCAATCCTTTAAATTGCCTGCCTGCTGCTTTGTGTAGTTATTGATTTATTTGTCTTGCTTTAAGTTCTTTTCACCCCAAAGGAATACACACGTTTATATTCACACTCTGTCTTTTAATAGCTACATTTGTACATTTGACATCCAAATATCTGTAGGGCAAAGCCTCATCAAAAGGCAAGCTTTCTGACAGATTCCAAGTCAAGCATGAGTAGTTAGCTGAGTGAATGGTCTTTTGTTATTCAGCATCATGTCTTGAATTGTAGTGGCATGTCTTGTCATACCAGCCTTCTCTTGACAATACCAGCCTTCTCTTGACATACCAGCCTAGGTTAAATAGTAAAGTGGTACATTTTAGTTTGCATCATAGAAATGTCAAGTCAAATTTTGTGGATAGTTATGTTAAATTAACATATCTGTAGCATCTCTAATCCATTGATTTATTTTTGGGTTATGCCTGCATTTGTTTGGAGTTTTTGCCTTTTTATAGGTAGCAACTGAATATATGTTTTTTGTTTTAAATTAAAAATTAAGACATTTATTTTTTGGGCATATATGACTTGCAAAATTTTAATGTAAGGTATATTGGTTAGACATAGACTATACCAAGTACGGGAAATATCTTTAAAGTTCTAGCAAACAAATAACTACATCATTTGTGACTCATTTTAAGAAAACGTACAACGACAAAAACTACATGACATCTGAGGATCGGATCTATTATGTGGCTGGCTAGCCTGTGTGCTAGGCAGAACATGTTAGCCAGGGCAGAACATGCTAGCCAGTGGTTTAATTGAAGAAAATTCAAATGTGCACATACAAGAACACCAACATGTTAGAGCTCTTTTACTGTTCAAATGATGATGTCCTGAAAAAAAAATTCTGAAAAAATTCTGCTGCTCCTGCCTTAGGCTTTTAAGGGTCCTGTTTGAAGCTCTGTTGAACAAAGAAAATGGAAGGCCACGTTAAGGCAAGAGGGATTTCTTTTCAGGTTACAATGAATATTTAAGGTCTAAATTCAATTTTATCCTTGGCTAACTTTTGCAGCTCTGCATAAGGGTACAAAACAAGAACAAGAATGTAGCAAAGAAGGGCTTGAAGGGCAGCTAGGGACGAAGACGGTTGCTTTTACCAGACATGCATCACACAATAAACAGATAAATGCTTTTGAAAGCCTTGAAGGGTAATATTGAAGGTTGAAGGAATTTAATTACTGATGCTCATCCTTAAGTATTAAATTGATCTCGGGATAAAGGAATCAACCTAAAGGCACTGGTTATTTATTGAGAATCTTCTATACTGTGGCTGTAGGCTACGTTCCCAGACATCTAGCTCGCCATGATACGCCATCAATCGCCATTGCCAGTGCTCCAAAGACCTCACACCGTGATCCAATTTATGGCAAAAAATGAAATTTGCTGTTATCCCGGGTAGCCAAGGCCGGGTGGTTGAGATTGAGCTGAAGCAATAATGGTTATTCTCCTTAGGAGGAATGTTGTGCGTGGGGGGCAGAGCTGCCGTGATTGAGAACACGAGCGGCATCTTATTGTTATGCAGATCCGAATCACAATGGAAGACTTCAGAGGAATGTCACCGAGGCATGTTTTTATTTTTTTCCCCTCTCACACCAAGACAGCCACTTTCTCAATTTGCGTTCTTTTTAATCTCTAATGGCTGATTTTTAATGGAACAATCTCCGATCACAATGAAATATTTCGATTAGGTGAGGGAGAAAATCTAGTTCTTGAGGCATTCAAAGTGGGATCCATTGTCTACAGGAGTCTCATGCATTTATGGACTGCCTCTGAATAGCTTTACCCATTCACTTATCTAGCACTTACAGACCACCTATTTTCTCATTCAGGCGCACCCTCTGTCAAATTAAAACCATCCATCATAATTGACACTATAAAAAACAACCCTGTTATGAAAATTCTAATCTCCAGTCCCTGCACATGGTTAATGGATCCATGGTGGTCATCTAATGACTTGCACCATTTTTTAATCTAGGCCCCAGCAAAACCCTCACCCATCCTTCAAATTAACCATCTGAGATCCGTGAATAGCTATCATTTCCTGGACAAGAGTAGTATATAGAGAAGGACTTGAAATAGGCAAATAAGTTAGGCAGAGAACTGAACCGTAACTGTCTTTAATAGTAATAGTAGTAACAGTAATGAGGCTCCAAAGATGTGGAATATAACAGGGCTTAAATTTCACTGCGGGATTGCGGGTATTGCGCATAATTTGTTCAAGTCCCGCAACTCTAGCCATCATAATGCGAGAAATTCCCGCATACACTTTTACAGCCTGTCTGATGACGTTAATATAGCCTAATCATTAAGTATGTGAATGCGGTGCTATTGACCGGACTGATCAACTACCGAGTTGAATTGAACATAGCCTCATGCAGACGACACACACACGGAGAGAGAGAGAGAGAGAGAGAGAGAACCACTTTGCGCTTACTTAAAATAGGCTACGCTACCATGGCAAACTTTTACATCTGGAAAGAGCTCCTTGGTAACTATCCTGCTAGCTCAGGTCACGTCAACACTTGATCCCAGAAAGATTGTCTTCGACATGTCAACATTTATTGTATCTAATGACATAGAAAACATAATGATTTGCATACACATACCGCACTATGCACAACTTTTATTCACTAGCGACTACAGCCTAAAACCGTCAGGTTGAAGGGGGGCTAATTACTCCATAGAATTACTCTCAGGTATTTTCTTAAAGTGACAGGCACTCAATTACACCTACTCATCACCAATGTGCACTCAATTGGACCTACACACCACATTAAAGATATGCCTAAGTGTTATAGGTTAAACGTCAATATGAGGCATTCAAATGACTAAATATGTTTAGCTAGTAGTAATTACTAGCAAAATGCTATCTTTTAAAAAATGCATTATTAAATAAATACACTCTATATGAATTCAAAAATATATGATAGAAACATATCACATAAGCTATCATTTTCAGTGTGTGTTTGTGTGTGTGGAGAGAGTCAAGCAGAATCTAGGATGTCCACTGTTGTGAATGATCCCACTACAGTATATATATTACTGATGACGCCAGGGTGGTGGGGGCCCCAAAATCAAACACTTTTTTAAAAAAAAAGTATCGAAGTATTGAAATCGCAATTTTGACTTGGTATCAGAATCGACCCCCCCTCCCCCCCAAATTGTGTAAATCCCCCCTACATGAATAACCTAAGGGGGGAATTTCCCCCCATTTTGAAAAATGAATTTTAAGCCCTGTACTAGCAGAACATTCATTACTGAAGAGAACTGTCTATTGGCCTGAGACCACTTAATATCCATGTATCCATGTTTATATATATAAAAAATAAAATAAAAAATATATATATATATATATATATATATATATATATATATAAATGAGATGAAAAGGTTTGAGCTCCAGTGGATTTTTGTGGACTGAAAGCAAGTATTTTGCTCTGTGGTTTAACATTAGCACCACCTGCCTTCATTTGAGAAACTTGCACTCTTGAAGTCTGTTACTACCTGAATAGTAACAACTCTGAACTAGAATTATGTAACACTTCAAACTTACCTGTGATCGTATGTGGACCCCCTTTTTTTCTTCAGGTGTAATTTGGGCAGATGATGAAACGCCTGTTTTTGCAAACCTCAAGTGAATCAGGGGCCGTACAGCTGTGTACATTCAACAAATATCCTTGTTGAAAAGTCAGCTCAGACATTGTAACAAATCAAACAAGCAGAATAACATGTACACTGTCAATTTTTATTCTCAACCAGTGGAGTATATTTATTTGTTTTTACTGAGCTACTAAGCTGAATCTTCTAAGCCCTCGGCTACACTGAGGTCTAAATAGGACAGAGGATCGATTCAGCATTCTGGGTTTGAGTTCTCGGCTTGTCTGTTTTTTTCCCAAACAGGCCTGATATCAACAGAGCATCACAAGTAGCACCCATTATGAAACTAATGGTTCAATAGGAATGCAGGAATCACAGAGAGCCCCTTTGATTTGGGTCACCATCTTAATGAGTCAGTGGTGCTCCATTGGAACTTGGTTCGATGGAATGCAATTATTTCCTGTCCCTTTGCCGGGCCATTGTTCCTTCCTCCCTGGCTGCTTAATTAAAGAGGCGGTGCATCATCTGGAGGTGTTGCTGTGACTGAAACAGAGACTAAAATCGAAAAAAAAAAAAGCAACAGAAATGTTGTAAACGGTCAGATATCACTGGTGTTTTTCTCCACCACTGGCATTTTAATATATTCTAAGAAATGTACACAAAGGTGTATGATCCACCCTGGGTTCTATCTTAAGAATTCCAGAATATGCACTAAATTATCCACGATCCAAAGTATTGATGATTTTTTATTAAGTCACCATAGCTTCTGTAATCCATGTGTGAGGGAGGCATGTGGGTTTGTGGAATATAAGGGGTTGCATGTTATGTGTTTGACAACACGCCTCTCCACTGTTCATGAGCCTGGTTTTCACAGGACATGTTTTCTGTGGTGGGAGGCAGCCCTACTTAATAACTGAGCCAGAAATTCCGAGTTTGTTTGTTGGCCAGCAGCCCTTTGTCCAGTTGAAGAGATTTCCCAAGATGCCCCTGTGAAAGGATACTGGTCAGTACAGCTTGTGAGAGTGTACCGCACCTTAGCTTTTCTTTCCCCAAACCATTGCTGTTCTGCTCGTTCCTTTCAGATCCTATTTGGTTGAGAAAAAAAGAGCAGCGCAGAGACAAAAGATAAGAGCATCACTCTCTGGACACCATGTCTTTCTCTGGCAAACAGGCTCCAGAGGATCTCAGTGGAGATTGAGGCTTTTCAGACAAGGCTTTTATTTTCGTTTTTTTCTTTCACTGTCAGACATTCCCATCACAAGACAATCCCCCATGTTTTCTCCCTCATGGCAGCCCACATGAAGAAAGCGCTGATGTTTGGGTTTTGGGGCAAATCCTGTGGGGAGCAGAGCCGGCATTAATGTTTCAGCCCTATGGATCCTTAGCATAATCCAACCCAACACGGGCGTCAGGTGCACATGTGCCTCCGTGCGAACACGCTATTCATCAATGTCTTGTACCCAGTAGCCCCTCCGAGATTTTACATGGACGTGTCTCGTTCTTTGTTGGCTTCCATTGTTGTTCATGTTGTAGAGAGACTACATTTATTTGTCACAGCATGAATAGTTTTCCATACCCCATTTTTTTTTTGCTGAAGTTGCACCTTTGGGATCGTGATGCTGTATTCAACTACCTGCACGGCAAAACATATTGAAATGTGTTTTGAACGCAGTAGAGCAAGGGTGACCGAATTCATGTGCAGGCTTAAGTCACTCGTTATTTACAACTGACAGACCTTGGATAAACAGAATATATTTTTTACACTATGAATTTCCCTTCCTTCATATTTTGAGCTTTCTCAATTGTGCAGTGATGGTTGAGACGTTACAAACACATTGCACAGCTTTCTCTGCAAAGGAAGAGCCCATTTGTGTGTGTTATTGTGCATTGGTGGTTGAGACGTTTCCCATTGCACATGGCTGATGCAATGCTAGAGCACCAATCTCATCATGTCTGCGTTCTCCTGTCATTAGTCAAGCAAAACAACATATGGATTCATGTCAAGTTTCATTCAAGATTCAACACATCCTGATGTTTAGTGGTTTTAGCTTATTAAAATATAATAGAAGAATGTCCTTGAAGCATAACAAATCTTCAGTAGGGAGATTAAAAATTTAAAAACCTGAATCCACTATCTATGTACCATTCCTTTTTACGTCTGGAAACACATTTCTTTTCTTTATGTGATCTGGAATGATAGATAGATAGATCGATCGATAGATAGATAGATAGATAGATAGATAGATAGATAGATAGATAGATAGATAGATACTTTATTGATCCCCAGGGGAAATTCAAGATCTCAGCAGCAGCATACATACAACACAAACACATTCTTTAACAGCAGAAAGAGTAATTAAAGTATATAATATAAAAACACAACTAAGCAGTAAGGACAGTAGAAGATAAAGAATATGCTAAATATACTAAAATACAAATTATACTAACACTTAATCTAAATCAATTCTAAAAACAGTATCCACATAGTGGTGATTAATAAATCAATAAATGGAGTAGAAAGAAGGCGATGATGAAACTCTACTGTCCTCAGTGTCAATGCCCCATCTTACAACAGCTCGTGTAGGTAGTCACACATTGTTAATCATTCTAGAAATGCATACTGTAGGTTGTAGTCACAAAGTATTCGGGTTGTGGGTTTTATAGTTTAAAAGGGACTGGCACTTCTCCATCTTTTTTATTTTGCCTAACAGTTATGTATGTAGAAAACCCCTGTATTTGACCATTAAGGACCGAGTGTAAAATCCTCTGAGAATTATGAGGGCCACACATGTCAGAGCATTGATGGCAGTTTTAAATACCACAAAAGCAGTTGAGTTTTTAATGGCTGTACACATGACAGGCTACATGTCTCTCTTTCATGTGTAACACTTTGCTTTACTCTGTCCTGTTTCTTTCTTTCCTGTTTCTTTCTTTCCTGTTTCATGGCCTGCCTAATACGCATCTGGTCTGCTTGGTGTGCTTTTGAGGGGGAAAGCTTTTGGCTTGATAGACATTGTGCACCATGCAGGGAATACACATCATTTTGTGTGTGTGTGTACCCCTGAGATTAGGTTGTCAGTCTCTTTCTCTCATCCTTTCTCTGTTTGTCATTCTGTAAGATGTCAAACAGCGCACCCCAATGTGCTGCTAACACACACACACACACACACACACACTCTGTACAGTTCAGATCCCAGATGACCCAGATCTCACCGAGTGTCACGCTGTGCCTGACATTGCACATCCCTGTCTCCTGTCATTGAAGTGTTCACAGTGCCGCCCTCCTGCATACTCACTCCTTTTATTTTTGCTGGGTGGTGGCATCATACTGCAAGGTTCAATTCATGTCTAAAGAAGGATTTCATTAACAGCATAGCCTAAATCGTTAAAACCAACAAATTGCAGGCAATGTGTTCATGTATTAATTAGATAAGTATATGTCAGACTGTTGTGGATAGCGATCATAATTTAACAGCTGATCTAATCATTGAGCCTTATTAGCTTTTAATTATCTTCCAAAAAGTCAGGGGCAAATAAGGCGTTCTCTCTCTCTCTCTCTCTCTCTCTCTCTCTCTCTCTCTCTCATCTTTTATGAAATAAATTCAATAATTCATTCAGCTTTGTAATATTCAGTTTGTTGGCACATTCTCGTCACGTTAAATAATTCTAGCTTGTTATATTTCTGCACCCAGTGTGCTTGTGTAAAATTCAGTGAGGCTCTGCGCTCTCTCTGTCCCATTGAATTGTCTTGTTACGTTTACTCAGATACAGCATCTAAAATGTTTTGTCGGTTCAATTACAATCAATAAAGAACAAGCCAACAGTTCACATTTTTTTCAACTAAATAACATCCATGGTCAATGCCCTTGTTAAAGGTCTCTTGCTAACTACCACTCTGGAAAAGCCTCTGGAAAAGTGTGTTTCCATGGAAACCACTGTCGTCCCTGGCAGGGTGTGCTTTTGTTGGCCACGCAGCTCTCAATTATGTGTTTGCATCCTCCCCTGATTGCCGGCTGGCACAGCGTACGAAGAGGCGGAAGGGAGGCAGTCAGCAGTCAGCAGCACCCCCCAAGCCAAACTCTCAGTCTGTCCCAGACACCTGCACTTCTGTGGGATGCTTGGTGAAGAGGGGTGGGGTGGGGGTGGGGAAAGACCTGGAGGTGTCCTGTTGTGAACCAGCAGTGGTCTGCCTGCCTGCTTGCTGTACACATAGCAGTTTAACACATCCTCTAATGCTGGGAGGTGTGTGCCAGATCTGTGTGTGTGTGGTGGTAGGAGGCTGTTCGTTACCTGAGCCAGAGGCTCCCCTTTCACCAGAGTGCCCAGTTTTAATGTGTGTCCCTGTGTTGGAGTGGCAGACCAACCACATGAGCCCTCTATGCCCTAAGCAAGCAGCCAAATGACAGGAGGTGGAGCTGGAGCAGGGCTCTCAGAGAACCATCCTCTGGTGTGGAGATTTTGGGATGCCCATTCCTCTGAATGAATTAGGAATTTGAATGAGGAGGAATGGGGTTTCTGGCCTCACTCCGGGCTCACTCAGTGTGATTGAGTTCAGAGAGGAGGGGTGTGGTGTGGGAGGGCAGAGCGAAGCCGAGGGGTCGATATGTCCCTGTCTGTGTTGGAGTGGCCGGCACGGACAGCATGGCTTAAACGGGTTTTCCCAGAATCCCAGGGGCACTCAAGGACACCTTGTCTGTGCCCGTGTCTCTTTTCCATCCCACGCTGCCAACAGGAGTGCGTTTGCTGAGAAAAGCGTTCAGGAGGATTACTGTGTGATGAATGCATTTCTCTTACCAGACTTTACCGATGTCTTCCCCCACACCCCCCCTCCTGAGACCTACTGGTCTGTCAGTTGCAATCCCTGTGATGTACTGGGGTGTCTGACGCAGTGAGCTTCTGGCCTACTTCTCTTATCATCCTCTGTTTGTCATTCTTAAATGAGTCTTTGATCATCTTGCAGATTCAGATAGTAATTGTAGAATTATAGTTTACCTCCATGGAGTAGATAATGTTTTATCCATCATCCCGATAACAGAAGAATTACCTAGATGTTGGGAACTTTTAATTTTTTTTTCTGTGTTGTATTTGTGCTCATCACAGATCAGACTCCATTCTCCAAACTGGGAAGCCCTTTTGCCCTCATTTCAGCGCTAATTGTGTTTCACGTTTTAGAAAATGAGGTGGCCTTCATTGCCGCACATGTGACCAGGAAGGTCCAGACTGCAATGCCAGCCGTTAATAGGCAGACATCGATCACCGAAACAAACAGCGCTGCCCCAGCAGGGTCATTAGTCATGTGAAAGCGGCTGAGTTCGCATCAGCCTGTCAATTAATGAGCACAGATATACCAGCACACGGCCTGAGATATGTGTCATTTACTTGAGTCCTGTTCCATGTGCGCTGCAAAAAAAAGCCATGAAGGGTGGCAGGACTTCATATAAATTGCATGCATAACATTTTTATACAGAAGCAATGTCTGCATCTGAGATGAATTTGTTTTTCCTCTGGCTTGTTTTGACTGGGTTGGAATTTGATTGGGTTGGGAAGTATCCTCTTTTGTGCCTCGGTGCGTCTTCCACGTATCATCACAGATGGTGGCTACAGTTGAAACGTTTTGTCTGTGTCTGTGTTGGCAGTCCGGATGTTGTGTCTGCTATCGGTATCCTTCAGTTTCACTCTGGGGCAGCTGGGATTACTGGCACCAGATTGGCACTGATAAAACACTCAGAGCGGGTGAGAGTTTCTAATGAACCTCCTTGGTCAGACAACTAACAAAAGCCACAGCTGTATCTGGACCAACAGATCGTCATTAGAGCTGAGCGGCCTGGACCCTCCAAGATATACTGTGGTATTGCTTACATCAATGATTTTAAACCTCTATTGGGTTAATTATGGCTATGTCAGAATACCTGTCTGTCCAGTATTTCCCATTTCATTTCTCTCCTACAACCCTCTTCTCTCTTCCACAGCCTCCTCTCTAATGCCTCAGTCTTATCACAGAAACCGGTAACAAGTTCTCCACTCAGACTTATAATGTTGTGACCGATTTCTCTCTTTTGTTGTCCTTGAACGAGCGAATCCGCCGAAATTGCTTTGGAGTGCTATTCTGGCTGCTGTGTAGTTAATGACTGGCTAAATGCTTCTTTCGTAGCGAATGCCCAGAGCCAAACTACCTCATGTCATTGTCTGGTGTCAATACCACGTTGCATCCTCTCAGTTGTGTATTGATTCATCATTGCCCATGTGTGATGGCAGCAAGTCACGTGTGATAGTAACCAATGTTGCTGTCTTTGCTTTTATGGTTGGCTTTAGGTTGCCCATCCGACTGGGTACATCTGTTTATCGTACAACACATTGTGACTTGCCAAGTTTGAGGTTTGAATGCTGTTTCCAGGAAGGTGTGGTGTCCAACCCCCCAGCCCCCCCGCCACACACACACACACACACACACACCTCTCTTTCTCCCTCTTTTTCTCTCCTCCTCTCCCTCCCTCTCTCCCTCTCCCTCTCTCTCCGGTGGGGGGCACAAAGGGCACGGCGGCAGGCATCCCTCTCCAGCTGGCATTGGCATGTCCCTCCCCTGCTGCCCCAGGATCTGAGGCATGAGAAGCCGTGTGGCCACCAAAGCTGCCACTCTCACAGCCCATCCAGCTGGCCCTAGTCTGAGCCTCTGTTGCTTATGAGCATGTTCCGCTTGTACCCGACAGCTCACGAGGTGGCAGGGGTCCTTCAAAATGAGGGGTAATGAAAAGAGGAAGCAGATGCAGGAGGTCTATGTTGGTGCCCAGCGCCCACACAATGCGCTCTCTTCACGCTTTTGGCAGCGCTAGTTTAATTGGGAGAAAAAAGGATGAAAATGTCTCCGAACAAGATGATGTTATTGCATCACACAGTAGCTGTTCTTTGCTTGGTATTGTGTACCATAATGTAAGTCTTTACATTGCTTACGCCTCCATGTTTCCTTTTCTGTGTCTGTTTCCTGACATGTTTTTAAGTCTGCGCTTAATCAAATTGACTGCACTGTTGAAGAAGGTCTTGTCTCAAAGAGCTGATGTGCCATTTATCACAAGGGATGTGCATTCAGGGCAGTTATAGATGAGCTGTCTGTTCTGCAGACAGCAGGCAGAGGGTGTCAGCAGAGAAGAGCTTCTCCGGCTACCTGAGGATGCCTCTCTGGAGTCCTGTGTCAGGGAAACTCATCCTCATTATGACAATGAGGCACAGATCAATCAGGCTTGCAGCTCTAAGGTCTGTAGGGTACTGTTAGGAGAGAGTCAATCTTGTACCACAGATTATCAATATAATATAATAGTGTTATATGAAGGTCAGTGTTTTTTTTTTTTTTTGTACAGCTTTAGCCATTGGTGTAGGAGATGGCCCTGCGAGTGGTGTGAAGTGGAGGTGCAGCCCAAAGGGTCACAGTTGATCATACAGTTGAACTTGGCTATGAGATAAGAAATCGGCTTGATCACGGGACTCACCAGGACACCGTCTGTGGCAATATTGAGGGTGGACTTATAATGGAGTCGTTTGTTTTTCTCTTTCTCAGAATGGCATGGACTATGGCTTCCTGGTGCGTCAGAACTCCGAGTTGCTGCGGGCACTGGATGACATGGAGAAGACCTGTGCTACACTCAGAGAGGAGAACAGCCTTCTGGTGAGAACTGTCTGCATGAACGTTCACTAACAGCAGCAAAATAAAGAAAGTCAAGACACAACCTGCACAGTGTACTTTAAAGTACAGTTTGACAAGTACTCTACAGACGACTGACTAAAAAGTGACTCAAGGGTCTTAGTTCTTAGAAAAGAAAAAATATGATTCTTAGAAATATAATTTGGATTTAATGGTGGTCCATGGTCATAGACAGATGTGTCTGATTATTTGTTTTCTGATGCTCAAATTCAAATGTCCTGTCTAACTTAATTTTCATCTGCAGAATGATTAGCATAATGACATCAACATGTTAATCTAATTATGATTCTTCCTCCTGTACTAAGCATGACAGCATGTAAATGGATAACATAAATAGATTTTCTTTAACAAAGATGGCTGCATCCCAAAGCTCTTGAACTCACGGCCCCTCACAGCGGTAAAAACCATCAGGTAGAAGGCAGAAGTGGAAGCTGTTAGCAAGGACAGTACCAGAGCAGCTGTTTCCCCAGTGACCCCACTGACCTCCCCCCTCTCTTCTGCAGAGGAAGAGCAGCTCCCCTGAGACGGAGGAGAAGGTGAAGAGATTGCGGAAGAAGAACACAGAGCTGGCGGTCATTGCTAAAAGACTGGAAGACAGGGCACGCAAGCTGCAAGAGGCCAACCTTAAAGTGGTACACAAATGCTCTTATGCTACAGTATGGGAAGAGGAAAGGGACATTCACACCAGGAACGATAATGGCAAAAAAGCATTGCTCTAGCTAATATGAATGACACCATCCACACAATGAATTATAACGATAATGGCTTGAAGAATGATGACGTTGGGGATCACTTTCAGAGCGATTTTGAGAATGATAAAAACTGACAGCCAATCAGAATCCATCAAATTGTAGACATCACATTCATCAACACGAAACACTTTCTTTATCTTGGTCAGTGTGGACACTTTAATTGTTATAGTTAGTTATCTATATAGTTATCGCTCCTGGTGTGAATGGCCCTTTTACATTACACTGTCTGTGTAGTTGTATAATAGGTTCCTTTCTGATGATGACGACGTCTTAACTCATTGAGTGCCAAAAACGTAATATTACGTTTTTCCTTCCCATGTGTTGAGTGCCAAAAACTTAATATTACGTTTTTAGCTTTTTTTTTCAAATTACAAAACTAGACACTCTAACACACCTTATATGTGATTTTGGGAACTCTGTGATGAATGGAAATGAAATATATGACGATCAAAAACTCATGAAAACGCTGGACATTTTATCTGGACATTTTATCATAACTCGGTTGCCGCTTTGGGTCAAAACCAGGCCATTTCCGTGGGTCTATCACTAGGTGGCAGTCTCGCCAGGTCTCGCTGATCACTTCCCGGAAAGTTTACAGGCAACACTTCATATTTCATGAAAGACGTTATATCTCCATTTCTAGAAAAAAACAGCGATTACAGCGAGGCGTGTAGAAATACACGGTTTGCACCCACTGAGAGCTTAAAGTCTCACCTTTTAAACGAGCCATTGTATGTGTTCATAGCTATAACACAGAATATGCTGTGGCTGTACAAAAATCATCAACAATGGTCTAGATTGCTGGCACTCTAGGACAAAGCTTCCGAAAACAGCTTGGCATTCAATGAGTTAATATAAACGAGGCCCCCCACCCCAGCTCCTTTGCTGTGATAATTTCACAGATTATCGGTTTATAATAATCTGTTTTCAAGTTCTTTGGAACATATTTTTTAACAGAAGATGATATGTCAGCATTGTTTCCTGACGACCAGAGATTAATCTTACCAAGGTTGCACATATGCTCTTTACTTCTCCCAGTTGGTAAGACATATTTCATTGTCAGTCAGATACAAATATCATTAACAGGCTCAACAACCCATCGTCATGATGAAAAAGCTGTAAGATCTTATGTATGTCTTTCTTGCTGTTATTTGGTGTGTGGATGTGAAGTTTGCTTGGCTCTGCCCTGTCTCTGCGCTGCCTGAGTGCTCCCCATAGAGCCGGGCCACAGATCAGATGTCTCCAGTGCTGCCTAATGAACTAATCGCGGTGATTCAGGCCCAGATGAATGGGCTCCCTTGTTTCCCCAGTGAGACCCCAGGCAAACAGCAGATTGGGTCATTATGGGTAGTTACGAGAACCTAAATAAATGTTCCTCCCTGTTGGCATGCTTCCTGCGCACATGTCGGCCCAGTGATGTTCTCCAGCGGAAACCTATACGCCATGCATGAGAAGTGCAAGTGTTGGTGATGAGAACGAGGGGCTCATTTGTTTCAACTGAAAGTTACTGTCACAGGATGAGACTGTGAAACCAGCCTCCTCCTTTGGTTATTGGTATCATGCGTGGGTCTGAAAAAACGTGAGCCAAACCAATCCTAAAATATTTATCATGCAAAACACCAGCGTGTGTGTCCATGAAGATGCATGTGCTGAGGGCTTTAATTGTGATGAAAACCTCCGGTCAGTAGTTTTGTGTGGGAGGGCTGCCCCTCCCTCCTGTTGCCCTAGTGAGGGTTGCTAAGGAACCCTCACCCAGAAGGCCACCTGCACAGCCACCTGTCGCTGCCCTGTTGGCCATGTGCGCTGGCCGGGTAGGTGTCCCACAGCACCTGCTCAGCACACGGCAACTGAGGGTCGTTTTGTAGACCACCTCAGCAGTCATTTATGTACACACATACACACACACACACACATGCACACACACATGCACATGCGCACACAATGCACACACACATGCACACACACATGCACACACACATGCACACACACATGCACACACACATGCACACACACATGCACACACACATGCACACACACATGCACACACACATGCACACACACATGCACACACACATGCACACACACATGCACACACACATGCACACACACATGCACACACACATGCACACACACATGCACACACACATGCACACACACATGCACACACACATGCACACACACATGCACACACACATGCACACACACATGCACACACACATGCACACACACATGCACACACACATGCACACACACATGCACACACACATGCACACACACATGCACACACACATGCACACACACATGCACACACACACACACACACATGCACACACACATGCACACACACATGCACACACACATGCACACACACATGCACACACACATGCACACACACATGCACACACACATGCACACACACATGCACACACACATGCACACACACACACAGACACACACACACACACACACACACACACACACACACACACACACGCACACACACACGCAATACATTATCTTTTCTTGTGAGTGTGAGGGTATATTGTTCATAGTGTGGGTTGGTTGTGTGTGTGTCTGTAGGGTGTCCAGGGTCCCTGTGCGGTGGCTGATTTTGAGCGTCTGCTGCGCGAGTCCCAGAAGGAGGTGCTGAGGCTGCAGCGGCAGCTGTCTGTCAGCGCTGCACGTGAGGCCACACCTGAGGTCACACCCACTGGAGCCCCTGAATCCACCGACATCACCGACAAGGTGACTTACAGTAACCACCCACACATACACCCACACCACTAAGTCCTCCCTCTACTCCAACCCCTACCTTAAACTGTCCCAGGGGAGGTTGCCCAGTATGAGCATGCAAATCAATACCTGGTTAATATAACTGCAAGTGGTGATCATCCGGGTCCAAGCAGATTGGATGAAGCGCCCCCAAGGGGGTAAAGGTTGAACAATTTGATTGGTTCAATTGCAGCGCCCCCTTTGGACCAATTTGCATCATATTTGGTATGGCTTCTGCAAGGGGTGCTCCGATCGATCGGCCGCCGATCATTATCGGCCAACATTCACTCAAAATAGTTTGATCACAATGAAGACCAGAATGACACAAAATTCCAGACACTTACAGGGCTCTACAGTGCGCCCATTGCAGCGAATGCAGCATAAAAACTAGACTAGTCTACACCATACCTGTCAACATTTAGCTTTTTTTTTTGGGGGGGGGGTCAGTGTTTATACTGGATCTGTGTTTGCATATTTAATACGTTTCATACACATGTTTCAACACTGCATTTCGGTCGTTGCTTTTACCTTACCATTACCTTACGCATGCCAGTTATATAGCCTATCCACCAGCTGCCTGCCTGCAGCCTACTTCCAAAACTCCAAAGTCTACACCTGGTCTACACCTCCCATCAACTTCAGCAGTTTACCTGAAGTTTTTCAGTCGCTAAATTTCTCAGTCCCTAAATTAAAGAACCTGTTAAATGGGGTCATTTATGATAAATATTCTTGATTAGGCTCTGCTGGGTTTTGTGGAAGGGAAAATGGGCTGTTTGTTTTAGTAATAGTAGGCCTGCAGTATAGAGTTAGATAGATCACCATTTGCCACAGATGGATTCACAAATGAATTCAATTTTGTAGACTACTTGATATACAGGCTAAATGCAAATATGACAATGCATGATATTATTAAAATTAAAAAAAAAATATATATATATATAAAAACATAAATACCGGTACATGTAATTATAAATATAGATAAACGTATAAATATAATTATAAATAAATATAAAAATAAGGCCAAAAATAAAGTAGGCATAAATATTCTTTAAATGTCATTTCCTGTAAATGTTTATCAGTCATTCTTAATCTTTGCAAGTGGTGCACTGGCATGTTTAACTTTTGGCTGCAGTGTAATGTTACATTATGTGTAAGTTGTTAGGTACAGGGCTGTGTGCCTACATTTTTATCTTTGCTCCTAAATTTGCTAACTTGAGTGCAAGTGCTCCTGGAAAAAAGGTTAGTGTAGAGTGCTGCACTTTCTTTCTATGCCTATCCTGTGATCTGTAATTGGTATCGGCAGATACTGATTTTAGTGATTGGTAATCGGTGATCGGCCCCAAAAACACTGATCGGAGCATCCCTAGCTTCTACTTGTTATTATAAATGAGCCTATGAAGTTTCATGAGAATCAGCTGTATACAATGACATATATTGACTGCTGAAATTTGATTGGCCGTTGTTGGCCTAAGCACCTAAGTTTTCTGACAACCAGACCTCTGTTTTCACCATCCTTGGCAGCTCCCCAAGAAACCTCAGCATTTATAGGCCAGGAAAGAAACAAGCTGTAGGCAAACATGAAAAGTGGACCAAAACACAAACTGATCCCTAAGTGACCCTTGGCTGTTCTCGCGTTCTTCATCCGAGCCATCGAGTTGTGGCAGAGTCCTGGCACTGGACAAGATGTCATGATGAGGGGGGTGGGTGGGTGCTATGGACACATGGACCGGTTCACTTACTCTTCTGAAGTAGGGGTGGATCCCTCCTAAGGCCAGGATTATGTGTGTTTGTTAATATGGAATTTAGTGCAGTGGGTTTTTTTGGGAGCTTAGAGTATGTTTACACTGACATGGATGCTGTTTTGTGGTGTTATATAATGGCTTTCTGGTGGACAAACTGCCAGTAATCTGCAGTAAGACATAATGAGCTGATTCCCTGTCTTGAACTTGGGCCTGTGAGGGAGAGGGAGGAAAACACAGAGGGAGAGCGAGACCGATATGTGTGAAATGTCTTTCTAGCAAGCGTTTTCTAGGGTCTTTATTGTGTCCGTCATTGAGAAAGGAAAATTGAAGCTTTTAAGCAATCTTCCAGCTTGGAAAACATCATCAAACATCATTTATTAGGAACTTTAATGTTGTAATATATTTCTATTAGGCAATTATGTAGGTTACTTGTCTTTTAACATTAAAAAACTGAAAAACATACAACCCTTATGCGTTTGAGTACGATATTAAGGACAAATTCCTAGATTTTACAGAGGTCCCACTGATCATAGTCAGGTCCCATCTATGATTGGTTAACGTAGAGATCTCCTTCTGGACATAATAATCACTGTGTGTAAGGGTCATCAGACAGGTTATTGAAATGAAGATGAGAGAGAGGACAAAGTGGTGATGCTTAAGGGAGGTAGAGACTCCCAAGAAAGTATCCAAGTGTTCTGTGCATGATTTGAGCCATAAGAAGAAAGTGAAATTTGCATGCTTAATAAATATGACAGATCCACTAAAAATAGTGGATTAAATATTAAAAGTGGATTCTCGTCGCCTTATAATTATCCTGCTAAAGGGGAGAAATACACATCCACATAAAGAAGTTGTAATGCTCACAGAGCTGTTGAGCTTAAACCTAAACAATTTACTTCAGTCTGATAAAATCATGCGCAAGGATGGTAAGGACACTGAGAGTGCAGTGGCATTTGTATTTGTATTTGTCATTTGTCACAGACAACCCTGCTATAGTCTGCTACATTTTCCAAAAATAACTGCAGTTTGATACAGAGCATTAACAACATGAACACTTGCAGTGGTGGAGGAAGTACTGAAACTCAGTACTTAAGTAAAAGTACAAATACACAGAGAAATATTTACTTTAGTAAAAGTAAAAGTACCACAATGACAACCCTACTTAAGTAAAAGTAAAAAAGTACCTTCTTTTAAATGTACTTTAAGTATTAAAAGTAAAAGTATTTGCATAATGATTTATTCTCTTAATATCTATATTCTAAAAGGAAAAATCAGTATGGGCTGTGGCATTTTAATTAAGCTAGTTTTAGGTTATACTCAACTAGATAGTTTTAAGCTAATGCAATTGTGCTTGCCATCTGTGGCCCAGTTTACATTCTGACCTACAAGACTGTAATTCTGGTTATTAGGGTGATGCTGAGTAATATCATTCAGCAAAACACGAGAGCCTGAAGTTTAAGGGGTAGACAAGGGAAACGTCGGGTGGATCGTAATGCCAATTATGCTGATTGAACAGAAAAGTTGCTGAGAAAGGTGTCTTTATGATTAAGTTCAGTTTCACTTGGCGCAGACGATAGACATTGAATGAGCTCACGTTACTACCCCCCCAATTGTAGGCTATGCATCTTTATTTAATCACACACAATTAAGGAATATTTCCTAATCTGGAAAATGTTACGTTTTTTTCCGCCACCGGTTCATTAATAGTCTACCATTCATTTGTGCCATAAAATGATCAGGCGTGTGACAGAAGCATGGCATAGCCTGTAACTTCGCTGATCCATGGATAGCAATCTCATCGGAGAGGAGGCCCTAACGCTGCAGATAACAGACACAGTTGCATGTACAGTGTAGCCATGGGTCTGGTGAATATAGCCTACGAATGCAGATGGCTACAAGCTCACGCTTTGCCTGGTCTAGACTAGAAGCTTATGTTTCTAAGAATGCACGTGGCGGCTCCAGAATCTTTGGTAGCAACCCCGGTAAAACAAACGTGTTTGTCAGAGAGAAAAAAAAAACTGATCATAAAATGTATCGTAAAAAGGAACGATGGTGTTGTAGAAATGTAGCGGAGTAAAAGTACAGATAATTGCTGTAAAATGTAACGAAGTAAAAGTCAAAAGTATGCCCTATAAATTTTACTTAAGTAAAGTACAAATACGTGGAAAATTATTAGTAATTAGTATTTGTACTTCGTTACATTCCACCACTGAACACTTGTGGTCAACAACTCAGCGAAGCCTTTTTTCTTTCAGTGCTAGCTGACGCTAGTTAGCTCACTAATTTGGTTTGAAAAAGTCCTGAACTAATGTTAACTAACAAGCACTTTGTCTAGCTTTTTAGTGAACTGCAGGTTTCATTGTTCTGTTAAAGGAGTATTCCAGCATTTTTCAGTCTGGGGCCATAATTGTTTGATGTCTTTAAATACTTTCATTATGGACAATAATTCCAGCAATTCATTCATTAGTACGGAGCCTGGGAGGTGTCATTGCAATATATATATATTTTATTTTTTTTGAATGTGCACTCATTTTAGTAAATAATATGGTAATTATACTACATTGTGTGCCTTATTTTACATAAATTAAAATGCAGGCATGCTTTAGTAAAACATGCACACAATTTAGTAAATTGAGCACACAATTTTGTGAAATGAGCCAATCCAAAACAGAATAAGAAATGTCCATGTCATTTATGTTAAAAAGCCATTTGTCCTATCAACAGTATATGAAATAAGGTATTAAAATTAGTATTACTAAAATAAGTGCTCCTGTCATATTATGCAACATTGCAGTGCCCTTTGTATGGCTTGGGCCTAGAGTTAAAAGTTTTTCTGTGAATCTCACCCTTCGCTCTAAAGCTCAGATGGAAATGCCAGTACTGGTAATCTGTCATTTGTCAACACACACACACACACACACACACACACACACACACACACAGAAAGGGGCCATGTTGTGTGTGTGTGCGCACGCACGCTAATCCCCTCTGACAACAGAATGGTACAGTCCAGTAATCCTCTCTGTGTTGCCGTGGTTGCGGTGAGAGGGTTCTGGATGGTAGGTAAGACTCTAACCGGACCAAAGACTTCTCGTGCTCACCCAGCTCTGGACAACAGGGAGCTGGGGACGGCCTACACATTTCCACAAGTGTCAGGAGAGGGGTAGGTCACCTGTCGTATGTGTCTGTGTGTTTTCTGTGTGCGTGTGTGCATTTGCCTGTGCACATCTGTGAGATAAGGATGAGAAGTAGAGTGTATAGGGTGCAGACTGGGCCATGCCCCCCGGTTGGCATTAAGAGATATACGCTGCGTGCATGCTGTGCCCATGATCATGGCAGTGCCAGAATCTCATGCAACGCCCAAAACAGCAAGGGCTTTTTCGGTTGTTTTTCCCATCCCAACTTATCTCTAGCCGCTCCGAGTTTAGGCTGCACCAAAAGATGCCGGCCAGATTATAGCTTTCCGTGCACACCCGCGGCTGTTTTTCCTCATTGTGTGGTGCACATACTGCTTAGCAGACTCTACATCAAGTAGATTTCTGCTGTCCATCCATTTGCTGGATCAGAGGAGAGGGTGAATCTGTGCCCGGCACGTCCCAGCTCTCTCCTGTTTCACCACGCAGCAGCTGGAACCGGGAGAGGAGAGGAGAGGCCTAGTCCAGTGACGACTGACGAAATCTCTGTTTTGTAACAGTCCGAGGTTTCCGTGTCCAGATGTGGGAATTTAAGTGCCGTGGCATGGCTCAAGACAGCCTGGCCACTGGGCTACGCGCCGTGGGATATCTCTGCATCGATATGTATTAAAAAAGAAAAACGTAGCACGCCGGCCAATCCATTAAGGTGCTTTTAAAAGAAGTGATCCAGTTACCCGTTTCAGTTGTCCACAGGGATTACAGCAATGTGCTTATGGCACCTAGGGCCTGCCCCATCTGATCTGTGTGCCTTCCTAAGCATGGGCTAGGACTGGGTGTACCTGGGTTAACACGCCGAGGAGCCGGAGAACAAGAATGTGTTAGGGGGTTAGCTAACACCAGGTGCTTATTAGCCATTACATGCCTGGTTATACATTTGTCTTGGTGTTACATTACAGTATTTTTGAAGTGTGTTTAATGCAGTGGGGATGACAGAAGGTGCTCTTTAGTTAGCATGAAACTGTGTGGATTGGTCTACATTATAAGTACATAGAAATCGATCAACTCACTTCTAGTTCTGGTTGGTATTGTTGGCTATGAAAAGCCTAAGATTACTCGGCGTCGTTCTAGGAGCTCTGAAATATTGGTTAGAGTCCTTCACGAATGGTGACATCAAGGGGTTGGGATTATCCAGCTTCCCATGGGAAAAGGCCGATATAATTCCCATCTCTCCCCTTCACTTTACAGCGAGGCTGACCTACACACTGTGCTGGGTTACAATCCCCTGTTGATTAGATTACCAGCTCTCAAAGTTCAACGTAAATATTCATGAATAAACTGTCAGGACGCATGTTACCTTCCTACACAGATTTCCACGGGGTTGACTTTGTAAGCTCATACAGCTCAGTTCAGACAATTCAGCTGGAGCTGCCCTCAGCCGATAAGCTTAGTGTGCCACAGGTGCTGCTATGTGTGGAAAGAAGGGTGGACGTGTTGGTTTTGTGGGACTCACGGGTGAGATGTTCCACTCGAGTGGTTGTCAATGATGCAGGTCAAACGAGGTCAGCAGGTGATAACCTCAACACTGAGCCCTGAACTGCACTCTGCCTGTCTCACACAGCGACACTTGCTTACTTACTTATTCATTTGGCTGAAGATTTTATCCAAAGATACTTACATTTGTCAATTATTACAAGGGCCAGACTTCCCAGAGCAACTCAGGGTGAAGTGCCTTGCACAACTGTGGCAGCCAGGAATTGAACCCACAACTGTTTCTGGCTACTTCATGCTTGCCCAGTTCCTTATCAAGTAGACTACCACCACTTGGGCCCCTACACCTGCAGGCACCTCTCACAGTGCTGCAACCCCATGCTGCACAATTGCTGTGCAGATATAAATCCTTTTGTGCAAACTTTGGAAAGAAGGTGCTTTAACTGTTCATATGTCTTGAGTTTTTTTGTTGTGCACCTGAAGCTCTAAAATGGTGCAGATTTATCTGAATACATGCCCAATCTACTCTTTTGCATGATCCAGATGTCACACAGCTCAATCAACATCCAGTTTTTTCATTCCACTCCAGGGCTCTGAACTTTGTCTTTGTTACTACAGTACAATTTCTATGCTCACTCTTGACATGGGCTTTCCTGTTTTAAAGAGTTGTATTTTTCTGTAACTTCAGCTTGCACACTCCTCCAAAGATCTCAGAGCCATCTCTGTTTTATGTCTTTCAGAAATGAGGAGGATATCACCCACACACTTTTCTCAAACAGGGTTACATGTTTGGGATCTGTCCATTGCCATTATTATTTATTTTTACAAATGTATACAAACTTTTAAGTTATTTAAAAACTATAATAAATATCACTTAAATTACGCTGAAGAAAATGATCAGTCATGTTGTGAGGGTGGAGCGTGTGACGTTGCTATCAGCCCAGCTTAAAGGCACACCCCTCATCCTCTGCGGCGCTCGTTTGATCCTGTTACTTGGTCACGGCCTTGGCTGGAGTGGCACAGTTCTGCCGAGAGCATTAAAAGGTGTCAGTCTAAAATTAGCCGCTGATTCTCGACTCTTAGCTCCGCTGAGGAGAGAGAAGCTGACAGCAATGTCATGCATTTGTCCAGTGTCCAGTGCATTCGCTCCTGTCGGCTAACCAAGGTCATAGCCAGCCGTCTGCTCAGGGTTGTGTTTTTTATTATTATATAAACCGTATGATCTCCCACTACCTGTTGATGGATGACTAGAATTATCTTTTCATACAGGATACGCAGTAAAACAGAGGGCAGGGTTGTAAACTATGCCGTTGTCCTTCTACATTCATATGAAACCTTGCTTCTGAAACCTTTCAATCTCTGTAACTGGAACCTTAGCTTTTCTTACAAATGGTCCAAGGTAACACCACCAATTAAGAGGCTGCTAATTACGTGAGGGCGGACTATTTAAAGTTGCCATTCATACATTGTCCTTTGTTGACTCTGAGGAAGACACCTTCTGTGTCGAAACGGCAGTCTGTTTGCACCATATTAAAACTTAGAATTGACCGGGTGCTCCAGAAGAGTTCCTTTATGCTGTGGTCCAAGGTTCATTTTGGATATCAAAATGCTTAGCCTCTTAGTATCTCAGTGTTTAAATATCCCTGAGGGACACTGGTACTGATCTGATAATGTTGTTATTTGACTGTACCAAGATGATTTGTGGAGTGTGGTAACGGGAGGAACACACACATCACACAGAATCAAAGCACTATGAAGAGAAAAAAAACAACAACTGGCTTTTTGCGTAAAATGTTATGCACGCATTAACTTCTACATAATGTTTAGTGTGGTAACATGTTTCCTCCTCTGTTAGGCCGCGGCTGAGACCCCGCCCCCAGCTTTAGATGAGGCCCCTCCCACACTGGAGGAGACTCCTGCAGAGGAGGCGGAGCCGGGGACACGAGTGATACCTCAGTTGAGTCCAAGCCCCACCCACCCCCAGGAGCAGACTGAGGAGCAGCGTATTGAGTTTCTGGTGAGAATGAGGGCCACAAACTCACAGATACAGAAATACCCTCAGCACTACTATGTGCCTGTTAAATAGATGTGCAGTTATACTTGGGGTGCACATACCTTAACTGGAGCTAACTAGTTGCCTGAACTACTGCGTTAGAAATATGCTGTTTTTTTATAAATGTTAAAGAAACACGCCAGCTGTTGGGACATTGGTTTATTGGCTGTCTACCCCAGAGTTAGATAAGCGGATACATACCCTTCTCTTCTCTGTGCATGCAATAACCCAGTCTGACACTTTTAGCCTAGCTTAGCATAATTCACTGGATGTGGGTTACACCAGCTAGTTTATAGCTAGCCTGTAGCTACAAGGGAGCTAAAGGCTAACTGGTGTAACCCACTTCCAGTCAATTAATATAATATTAGCAAATTCTTTATGTAGAAACAACAAATGACCGGCTTAGACACAATAGTCCCAGTTTTTCTGATTTCTCTGAATAGTATTGCATTAGCCTTCATGCCCTGTCCTTAGCTAGCAATTAGCCTCTATGTGGATCCATATTCCATATTCATTCACCAGTAATTTCTTCAGTATTTGCAATGGCAATACTGAACTAAGCTGATTTCTGCTTTTGTTTGGCCTGTGTGTAAACTGCATTTAGAATAATTAAAGGATGCTAAGCTTTGTAATTCCTTGGCGTTAGTGTGCCAGAGGTCAATATTTAAATCACATGCTTATTCTTCCAGGATTTCAGATTAATTCAGTGGTATATATGCACAGTCATTCATTTCTAAACGATATACAGCAGGTGGTGTTTACTGCAGATTTTCAGTGATTTTGCATCTCAATATCTCAAAATCCAGTATTGGATTTTCACATCTAAAATCCAGTATTGGATATTGCAGATAATTAAAAGAGCCCATTGTATTGGTCGTGCAGTCTAAACAGTCCTGTCAGCATATTTCTCGGCACTGGTCATAAATGAACAGCTTTTTTGTTGTTGCAGGAAAGTGAGTTGAGCAAAAAGAGAAAAGAATGTGAAAGTCTTGAGCATGATGTTAGGAAGCGGCAGAAGAGATGTCTGGATTTGGTGAGTAGCACTCTTGTCCTTTTCCTAATGCACTCAACATCCTACCGTGTTTATGCATGTAATACAAACATGCTGGTCATGTTTAGTTCAGTAGAAGCACCGTAGTAGACCTCCAGTACCACTGCTATTGTGGTTTGCCATTTTCCCTATTCCTATTGGTAAAATTTCTATACAGCCTTATGGTTGATGGGATGGCAGTCCTGGATTTATTCTCAGTCCGATTTCGATCAGGGCTTTGACCAAACCATTAGCTCTTGCTCTTCTTTTTCTGCTTGAGTATCAGTTTCCGGTTCCAGCATCTCTGGCTGAATTTCTCCATTTAGAATTTAGAATTTGCTATTGTGTGCTATTGTGTGTGATGCTGTAAAGTGTTTAGTCAGGCCGAAGGTGACAGAGGAGCAGGGAGGCTCCTGCAAGCAGAAATGGGAGTTAGCATGTTCATACATCCCCACATAATACATTAGTCAAATATGTAGAGTTATCCATTCCAAGCCAATTCCAATTCATTTGGAGGAAAAACCATTTCAATTCTAATCCATTTGGAGGAAAAACTTCTGAATGTGTTTTTTTGAGGAATAGAGATTCGTTTTTACACAGCATTTTACACAGAGAATCCTTTTCTACACAGCATGTGGGTGGTGTGATGCACTGTCCTCTTTCTTCTTATGGAGCCGGTGATGCTCAATTGACATCAAAGCACTTAGATATCTAGAGTCTTCATTCGTATATTCTTTTTCTCACTTGAATACTTTTGCAAGCCACTGTATTTGCTGTAGTAACAGTAAATCTGCAGTGTGATCTTGTTGAGTTCTGAAATGTGTGCGTGTGTGTGTGTGCATTGTGTGTGTTTTTCTCCGCTACCAGGAGAGCCAGCTCGATGAGGAGCGTGGCAAAAATGAGAGATTAGCCGAGGAGGCAGAACTCCTCAGGCGGAAGGCTCAGCTGCTTGACCAGGTGAGTGACCTCTCCTCCACTCCCCCTAGAAGTATATGCAGGCATGATTCCTGAGCCCAACGTTTCGAGTCCATGTTGCTGTTATTGTTCCTTTTTTTTTGTGAGTGGTTTTGGATGAAAGCGTCAGCTAAATGTAAATGTAAAAGGGTCTACTAGATACCAGTCAAGTCTAGTCAACTATATAATAATTCAACTGAACATCCCTAAAAGAATAATCCCAATTGCAGCTGACAGCAGGACAGCATTCTGTGCCCCTACTGTATCAGCTGCAGAATTGCACGATTGACTTCATTTTGTCATTTGGTACTGAGATTTCATCATATTCTGTCACCTGCCGTCTAAATGGAAATGTATGTAAATGCTGATTGTTTATTATGGTGAGCAGTGATCTGGGACTCGTACCAAGTAAAGATAATAGCTAGCAGCAAAGCTAATGGTCACAGCTATCATGTGGCCTCCTAGTTATTATTAATAATAATAATAATAATAATAATAATAAGCTGTATTTGTATAGCACCATTCACAGAATGCAGCTCAAAGTGCTTTACATTTGGAAAATTTAACACAATAATAGAGAAGAAAATAATAATACCAATAATACATTTTGAGGAGCACAATGTCAAGAAGACATTTAGCTAGAGCACCTGTCTCCTATCCCCAGTGAGAATGACCCTAAAGCTGGGTACACAAACCCAGGTTCGCTCAACGCCCATTGCCGTCACCTCAAACTTGTGATTTTAATGATTTTAACTTTGTTATTCGAAACGTCTCATTGCCTGTAATAGTCAAATTTCATTAACATTCCATGGTCTCTTATTGCCAGTTTATTTCTGTCGGAATGTAGCGTGAAGACTGATGAGGCAACAGGGCTGTGATGTATAGTGATGTCCAGTGAGGGGATGTGAAATGTTGTGATTGTTCCCCAGTCCCAGACTGAGAATGAGGAGCTGAGGCAGGAGCTCTCTGAAGTGAGCGCTCAACACAATTCAGTTCTCGAGGAGAACCAGAGACTCCGTGCCAAACTGGAGAACCTAGAGCAGGTCCTAAAGGTATTGTCTGGGCCTTCATATCACCAAAGTTTTCCTTTATGTGTAAAAAGGAGGATCACTAGGAGCTCAATTTACTCTTAACTACGAAGTCAGCTAGGTTATAATCTGACATTATTCAGATAGATTATAATCTGACTTTAATCAGCTAGGTTATAATCTGACTTTACGACAATTTTAATTTGCGAATGCTGTGCTCTGTATGTGAATATATACAGGTATGCATAAAATGCCATATTTTCATTTTATTGGGCACATAGTCACACATTATGGTGATACTGCACTATAAACAATAGATTTAGTTAATTGATTGATTATTATCAATATCTTTCAACATCGTGTGTGTGTGTGTGTAGCACATGCGAGAGGTCGCTGAGCGAAGGCAGCAGCTGGAACTGGAACATGAGCAGGCACTGGCTATCCTCAAGTTCAAGCAGGATGAGATCAAGCGGCTACAGCGGGTGAGTCCCCTCGGGCCCTCAGACTCTGGCGTCCGTAGCAGGCCCTCAGCACCGTCATCATTCAGACCCTGCTGCTGTTTTGTGTGTGTGTGTGTGTGTGTGTGTGTGTGTGCTCAGATCATTTGTCAGCCTTGCATACCGTTTGGGCCAGAGCTAGTTCATTAATCCCTTCTGCCAAATACATACATCAACATGCACAATATAGTTGACTTGCGGCAAACTCTGCTACTGATGCTGCTGTTTGCTGTTGTTGTTGATAAATAATAATAATGATGATGATGATAATAATAATATACTTATTTAAACCAATATTGGAAAACCTTATTGAAACAGATTATAACATTATTATTGTGAATAACGAGTTATTGTGTTAATAAGCTCTCTTCTGTAAAGACCCCCCATAACCATGTCATGTTGGCATTAGCACAAGCCATAGCCCTCTTCAGTACGCCTCGGGCCCCCTGTTAGCCAGCTGAGCCCAGTCTGCTGTTGGTTTGGCCAATAAAGAGCCGCCCAGCAGGGGGTGCCATCAGGGCCGAGGCCATGTTGGGCTCCACTTCATTATAGAGGCACCAGTTTAATCCCTTTACTGCAAACAGAGTGCTTCGTACACACAGCACATAACAAACACGCCGCTTAGTGAACATGCTTGCTTGGCACATGAGAGTGCTTTTCATACACAGAGTTATTGCATGTTAGCGTTTGGTTTTTATCCTGATTTAGTGTAGTGTAGTGAAGTAAGTTGTGGTTTCTGAGCTGCTGTTAGTATGTGTGCTATTTGATTATTTGCTTTATTTAGTTATATAGATATATATTATTTGACATAATATAATTTATTGTTTTATTTATTGCAGGCACAGTTATTTGCCAAACGGGAGCATGAGGGTGTTGTTCAGGTGCTGGAGGTGAGCTGCCGTCTGCATGCCTGTGTTCCTGTATGTCCTTCATGGTTTCAGGCAACCCCCAACAACCTACCAGCGCCTTTAGGAAAGCTTTGGAAATGTTGACACAGGAGAGAAGATGCTTGATTTCACCGAGAGTACATTCTGAGTAGCGCAGTAAAATATCATGCTCACACACGCCTCCCTTGATGTTGTCATGTCACAGCTTTTTTTTACCAGAACTTGATGGTCTATTTCTTTTTCTTTTCTGTCCTGTAGTCTGTGGTTCATGACTCAGGACATATGCACTTTTGGTGTAAGCCAGTTAAATGCCACGGAAGGGTCAGACCGAGTGTGTCTGCAAAACTCTTTGACTGAACTCAAACGGCTTAAGTTCAGGAAGACACGAGTTGTGGTGTCTCAACTGGCTCCCATATATACACGCCAGTGCCTCATTTATATTTAAATGTGGCTTTCTCTCCGTCTCTGCTCGGTCGCAGACGACACAAAAGGCCTGGGCCACTAATGGAGATGGAATGCATAATTGAGTCTTTGTTCTCTGTTCAAACACCTGTTAGCGCTGATGCAGTTGTGAAAGCCTGCCAACGTGCTTTTGTGCTGCACTGTGTGCTATAATGCGCCCACCCTCCGGCCACACATCAGGATGTACGCCTCTGTGTGCACTTTTCTCGGCGCCAACTTTCTCGACTTTTGTTCCTCCAACTCTCTCTCTCTTTCTATCTCTCTCTCATGAAGCCCCCCCCCACCACCACCACCGCCCCTGACTCCCTTTGTGTGTGTTCTGTTGCTCAAGAAGAGGAAGTAGCTCCTCTCTCCTGTGTCAAATGCAAAGTGTCACTTCAAGTGTCCCTGTGGGTCCATGGCGTTCACCTCCTCGCCCCTCCAACCCCCATTGTAATAAAACCTAGCAATTTGTGTTTCATTATGTGTGGGGCACAGACTAAACTAGAAGCAGAAATTCTTTCATGGCCCATCAATATTCTCTCATTAAGTATGAGAGCAAGATGACACCTTAAAAGGCCTGATGTGAAAGACCGAGAGTTGAATAGTGTTGAAGAGGCTCTCTAGCCTGAGCAAAGGGGTGTTGCTACTGTTCAGTAAAGATAGTTTCTCTGTCCCCATATAATTAATGAAGTTTGTGTAATTCTCATTCTTAGGAGTTGATCCAGCTTGTGTTGCGGAGGGAGTTGGTACAGTGTCCTCCAATTTTTTAAATGCTATCTCTCGCTAACTCCTATTCTCTGTCTCTCTCTCTCTCTCTCTCACTTTCTATTTTTTTCTCTGACTTTCCCCGCTCTTAACCCAGATCACTGTGTACATCTGTGTTGTTGAAATTTGACTGAATAGTCTGCAGAGAGCTTTTTTTAGAGTTTTGTTCGGTCCAAGATTATTTTTTTATCAATCCAATTCTTACGCAAGGAGTCTAAATGGGTGTAGTGTGAGATCTGGGCGACTGATAGCGCTGCACCTTCTGCAGGATGTGCACAGTGATCAGTGGGCTGATAGGCCTCCGTGCGTGCTGGAGTTCCACTAATAATCACTGAACCATGTCTTCTCCCCCCTGATGTCTAAGCATGCATGAGGTTCTGAGGTGGTCTGTTTTGTGTCTTTGTGTTTGTTTTGTGTGTTTGTTCTTTTGCTGTGTTCTCTTGCTGCTAATCAGAACACACTGGACTGCATGCAGGTATTAGCTCAACACGAGTTTCTCGTAGTGTGTTTTACCCCCTTCCCCCGTCCCGTCCTGTCCTGTGCCCTCAGCTTCTACACTCTAGCCTAATCCTTGCCCCTAAGCATCAACCAAACCATGACGACTACTGTGTCTGTGTGTGAGTGTGTGCACACAAATGCTGTGTGTATGTGTGTGCATTTGTTTGTGTATGTGAAACGTTACATACAAGCGATACACAGGAAACCGGCCTGATGTCATGATGTCCTTGTTTGGTGTCTCTGAGTCTCAAATTGCCTGTTCAGAGACACGGATGGCTGGCCAAGCAGCAGCACATACCTCAAGTGTTTGCTGAGTGCAACTCCTAGTTATATGAGTGTATGAATGTGTGTGTGTGTGTGTGTGTGTGTGATTGCGGGTGAGTAAGGGATGATGGCAATGTTAAGTGAGCATCGCAGCTAGAGACAGCAAGCTCTTTAGCCTGTGTGTGTGTGTGTGTGTGGATGTTTCCTTGCGCTGCTCTATGCTCTATATCTCCATACTGAGTGTGTGGGAGCGAGTAGAGTGAGGCCCTGTCAGGTGCTGGAATCCTCTTTGAATGCTAAGCTGTCCTGCTGTGTCCTCTCGCTTGCTGCAGCTCCAGCCGGACAGACAGGCCTCTGAGCTCTCTGTTAAAGCCACACCGCCTCATTTCTCAACGTGCCGCTGACACACTAATGAATGAATGTAATTGAATCTCCCCTTGGGGATCAATAAAGTATCTATCTATCTATCCTATCTATCTATCTATCTATCTCTATCTATCTATCTATCTATCTATCTCTATCTATCTATCTCTATCTATCTATCTCTATCTCTATCTATCTATCTATCTCTCTATCTCTCTATCTCTCTATCTCTCTATCTATATCTCTATCTATATCTCTCTATCTATATCTATCGCCATAGAGATGTGCACATTTTAGATAAGCTGCTAGTGGACACTAATAGATAGTCATTTGTATACCAATAGATAAGTGTGTTAGTAAGTTTGATTTGGTATATTGTGATCTTAGATAATACAGTATGTGTGCTATGCAGGCGTATGGGTGTGTGCGGGTGTGTGCTTTTCGTCGGTGAGGAGGAGTCTACAAACTCTTGTGTTGTATGAGTGTGAATGCATGCTCAAGAGTATGTGCACGTGAGTCTGTCTGTGTGTGAGTCTGTGTGTATGTGTGTGTGTGTCTTTGTGTGTCTGTGTGTGTGTGTGTACATGTGTACTGTAGTGTGTTTGTGTGTTCGTATGCGAGCTTGGGTGTGTGTGACAGGAAGCCGCACCGCAGCCGGAAGCCAAAGCGGCCGTGTTCACATCTCGCACCTCTACACACTCTCTCTCTCGGAGCAGAAAGGAGCAAATAAAAAGGCGGCTTGTTGCAGCTGGAGTTGCACGGCACGCTGTGCTGCACATGACTGCCATGCTTTTGCACCCTACATTACTATAGCCTCTCACTCGCCAATACCTCTCAGCCTCTCTTCCTGGCAGCCTCTTCATCTGCCACTTGCCCTTTCACTGCTTTTGTATATATGCGCTCAGTTGCACATGAAATGCATATATACGAAACAGTTTGAACTTTATATAATGTTGTATTGACATGTGAATTTTGGAATGAAATAATACATGAAATGTGGATTATTAAAGCATGTTAAGCATTTCCTCTGAATAAACACTAGAATAGGCTTAACAACTTTATGAGCTAAGTGTTCATGTGCTAAGTGTAACGCCAACTCCGTCTCGTCCGCAGTCCAAGGTACGTGAGCTGGAGGACAAATGCCGCAGCCAGAGCGAGCAGTTCGGCATGCTCTCGCAGGAGCTGGAGAAGTTCCGGCTGCAGGCCTCCAAGGTGGACCTGGACAGCTCGGGCTTGCTGTCCCACCCCAGCCTCACCCACCTGACCAACGGGCTCCCGGGGGAGACAGGTAGCCTCCAAAGCTGAGAACACCCCCCTCCCTCCCCCCGCCCCCAACACCACCCACCTGTTCCAAATGTTTACTGGTTCTTCCTCCTCATTGTTAATCTCACGCCTCTCTTTTCTAAGTGGGGGGATTTCCAGCCTCTCGTTTGTGCCATGCTGAGTCTGAGCCTCCAGGCATGGGAGTCTGTCAAATCCACATGATGCAGTATTGAGTAATACTCAGCCTTAGTACTAGATATGCCCAGTAGTATCATGCATATTGAGGTGTCCTTCACAGGAAATACACATGCCTGATTGGCTGGTAAGATATTTGTACATGGGGACACTACTGCAAGAAGCAGTGACTTTTCTGTGTTAATGTCAATGATTATGAGAACCACAGTGACGACAGCAGTAGTGTTTTTTACACATTGGCTTTGAATAATAATATCCCCTTTGCCTCAGTACATGAAGCAATGGACTCCACAAAGGACCCTCTGTTCTGCATGCTGGTTGCATTCCAGTGCTAAATGACCAAACAGAGGCATGCTAGTGCTGTCTGCTCCTTAGAGACCTCTGTTGTGCCTTGTGCTGTCTCTCCCTGTAGGCGCTAGTGATGCAGAGGTGATGCTTTCTCTCGGTGATATTGCCTTCTGGACTCTGGAGGGGACAGATGTTCCCCCCTGTGCCGCTGCGGAACAGGGTATCCACTCAGAGTTGTTTGGTTTTTTTTTTAGTCGTCTCCCTCACGGTCACTTCCTTTTTTTTCTTCTGTTCTGTTATCCTGTGGTCACCTGCATGATGGTCCACTATGCCACTGAATGGTCACCGCCTGGCTTGGTGATAGAACTGGACCAGGTCATGGTCATGGTCCCTTTTGCCACACCGCCGTGGTCAAACACCATGCATGACCGGAGCATGGGAGAGTCTGTGTGCAGCTCATTTTTCGGTGGCGGTGGAATGATGCCATTTTGTTTTGTTTTAAAAAGTGTATTAGCACAAATCCCATTTGATCCCTCCAATTACACTAACAGTATATCATTTCTGAAGATTTTTCAGTTTTTTGGTTGTTGATTTCAGTTGTTAAATGCTCAGTGTTTTAAATATCTTTCCCATGCTAAAATCTAACGTTGAGACCAGTGTGCATACTTTGACTTTGAATGTGGAGCTGGCTGCTGCCTGTGTCCATCTGTTATCCGCTGTGCTCTAAAGCCGCCCCCACTGGCCTCGTGAGGTGCCCGGCCTTGATGACATAAGGAAGATGGTGAGATATCACACTAGTGATGGAGCACTCAGGCCGCTGAAGTCTCACATGCTGACCTTTACACCCGCAAAGTGGTGTTAACCAAGCCCGCTATGGGGCCCTACTTTAGATGCTGGGCAAAGTGCAAAGTCAGTCTATGAGCAAAGTTCTCGTGCATGAACTAACGACTCTGTGCCCAGCATTTAAATTAGGGCCTTATGTGTGTGTAGGAGTTTGGTTACGTTTGGGTGAAGAGTACTTCCAATGCTAGTGGTAGCACAGAGTACCATCATGGTGGACTGTGTAGCAGACAGTCAGAGAGAAACCTTTTTATGTTATTAACGTGCTCCCCAGCATGCATATGTATCATGTCTGTATTTATTTTAGTTACAATCAATGTGAGATCTACCTAATTTGGCTCTGCCAGTTGTGTGGAAACATATTTGTGCTGATCAGCAAATGCAAGTGTTATTTTATTAACTATTTTTCCCCTCTCTCCTGATTTTCTCTCTGTCCTCTGAACTGTCTTCTCCTCTGTCTGCTGCCCCCTCAACTCTCCCTTTGTCTGTCTGTCTGTTTCTCTTCTTTCTCTCTCCCTTTCTTTCTGTCTTTCTCTCTTCCCCCTCGCTCTCTCTCTTTGTCTCTCTCTTTCTTTCTCTTTCTTTCTCACTCTCTCTTTCTCTATTTCTCTCGCTCTCGCTCTCTCTTTCTCTCTCTGTGATGGTGCAGTGGACGTGGAGGCTGTGCTGCGGGCCGGCTCCACTCCACACGCGGCAGGTCTGGCGGGGTTTGCCAGGCTGGAACGCTCCCCCACCACCAAGCACCGCGAGCTGCCCACCATCAGCGCCAAGTCCGCCTCCACCTCCAGCACCACCAAGTCCGACACCACCCACCTCACGCCCGGGTCCCGGCCACACAGTCCACGCAAAGCTAGTCCCACCCACGAGGTGAGGAACACACACACACATGCACACATGCATCGCTTACCCTCTGGCATACACACATATCATATACATAATCACACACACACACACACACAATATACATAATCACGCACACACACACACTGACTCACACCGTCAGGCTTATACGCATATCGCACAGCTGCACACAAACGCACACACACACACAAACACACCTTGTATACACACACTGACATGCATACATACAGTGATATACACATGTTCCCCAAATACACACACACAAACGCAAGGATATGCACAAGTATGACAGTTGTAGTTTCTGTTATGTTTTTTTTCCCTCTCTCTTGTTTGGTCATAGATGGATTGCTTGTTGAGATTACAAAGCCAAAGATTCAATCACATGTATTGCGTGGATTTTGTTGGTCTTGATGGATTTAAAAGAAAAACTCATTTAACCATTATTTTGCCAAAAGCCACACACACACACAGTCACACACACACACACGCAAGCATACACATTCGCTCACTCTCTCCCGCACAGCTAGCATGCAAAGCCACCAGCATGGCTGATATTATTTTTACTCGTACACAAGCGTCAGTAGGCCTGTATTTAACAGCACTGTGCTCTCCATCAGATTACGTTTGCACTTTCTTGATGGCCAAATACACACACACACAAACACACCTTGTATACACACACTGACATGCATACATACAGTGATATACACATGTTCCCCAAATACACACACACACACAGTCACACACACACACACACAATATACATAATCACGCACACACACACACAAACACACCTTGTATACACACACTGACATGCATACATACAGTGATATACACATGTTCCCCAAATACACACACACACACACAAACACACCTTGTATACACACACTGACATGCATACATACAGTGATATACACATGTTCCCCAAATACACACACACACAAACACACCTTGTATACACACACTGACATGCATACATACAGTGATATACACATGTTCCCCAAATACACACACACACAAACACACCTTGTATACACACACTGACATGCATACATACAGTGATATACACATGTTCCCCAAATACACACACACACAAACACACCTTGTATACACACACTGACATGCATACATACAGTGATATAAGCAGCCTCGCCAACTTCATATTTAGTGAGATAATCCTTTGGCCACAGTGGATTATGAGGGGTGTAGTAGTTGTAAGTGATTATCCTGAAAAGGTTTCCCCCTGTGAGCTATAAATATATGCGACTCCTCTGATTTTCTTTATTATTTCTATTGGCTTGTGCTCTAAATATATCCATTTAGCGTAGACAACCATTAGCGTTAGCTTAGCGTAGTTTATTTACAGATTTGGAAACCGCAATGTAGCCTGTCTGGCCAATATTTCTAAATGATGTTGATGTTGGCAGCGGCGCAGGCAGAGCACATTCTCTTTAAGCAGTTTGAACTCTGCTTCCGCCGAATCTAAACCTTATTATGCAACCGCCCTCTAGAGTAGGAGTCCAAATAGCTTAATTTCCCTCTCTTCTTCTCCCTCACAAAGTATACACAAAGAATTTGTCTCTGTGACGCCAGGTGTCCTATAAACACAGCCCTGTGTGAGCGTACACACTCACTCAATCTGGGCACAACAGTGGACACAATCTGCCGACGACTGAGCGGCTAAAAGTATTTATACAGCAAAGACAAGAAACACACACAGACTTGGAATCCGCATGCTGTTGTGAATCGACTGATAAGACTTCTGAAACCATCAGTATACAGACAGGCATTTAAATTGTAAATGGTTTTGGAAGCTAACTGCATTTTGTTGCCTCGATACACGGTTGAGGTTTGGAAGCCAACTGCGTGTTTGACTTTGTGCTCCAGGTGGACACTGCCAGTGAGGTAGAGGAGTTGGATATAGATGTGTCTCCCATTCCCTATTCTGCAAGCAGAGGGGCTGCCAAACTACAGGTCTTCATTGCCAGATACAGGTATGGATCTCTACAGTGCTCCTCCTCAGTAACACTTGCATTATACATTGGGATTGATTTGTTTCTCTCATGCCTGCTATTCCCTGGTGCAGCTATAACCCTTACGATGGCCCGAATGATAACCCAGAGGTGGAGCTCCCACTCACAGCAGGAGAGTACATCTATGTGTATGGGGATATGGATGACGATGGCTTCTATGAAGGTTAGTTTGACTACAGTTTTGTGCCTTATAGGGCTTACTCCTGTTTCCCTCACATGTGAAGAAAGCATTTCTTGACAGTTGGAGAAAGTCCGAGAATTATATGGTTATGGCTGTTAGTTATGGCTATAGTATTATTAGTTATAGTAAAGTTAAGCCAAGTTATGGCTGTTAGATTATGATTTTTTCTAGATAAAAGGGAAAAAAAGGAAAAAAGGCCCTTTTGCCATATATTATAACACTTCCACCAGTCCTGTGTGAACCTCCATGTCTCAACCAGTCACATTGTCTCCCCTCGTTTCCCTTCCTTCAGGTGAGCTGATGGATGGACGGAGAGGGCTGGTCCCCTCCAACTTCGTGGAGCGTGTGTCGGACGACGACGTCATGAGTGCCCAGGCCCACGAGGCCGGTGATCTGTCCCACAATTCCTTCCAGGACAGTAGCCTGCACAGCGGCAGTGAGCGCTTCCAGCCCTCACACCACCACCATGTGCGCTTCGGCCCCACCACCACCACCACCACCACCTCGGAGCGGACCGACACGTCGGCCGCGTCCTCAGCCTCCGTCCCCAACCCCGCCGTGGGCAAGACTGCCCCCGCAGCCCCGGCCCTCACCATCCCCATCACCAACGGCCTGGACCTTGACCTGGAGGAGGTGGACGTAGTGCCTTACCCACGCAAGCTCACCCTCATCAAGCAGCTGGCCAAGAGCATCATCATCGGATGGGAGCCTCCTGTGGTGCCGGCCGGCTGGGGCGCCGTGTGGAGCTACAACGTCTTCGTGGACCAGGAACTGCGGCTCAACGTGCCGTTCGGCTCCCAGACCAAAGCCGTGCTGGAGCGCCTGGACGTGGCGGCCAAGGCGTACCGCGTGTCCGTGCAGAGCCTGACCGAGCGCGGCAACTCGGACCAGGTGCGCTGCAGCCTGCTGGTGGGCCGCGATGTGTGCGTGGCGCCGTCGCAGCTGCGCGCCGAGCGCGTCACCGCCACCTCTGCCACGCTGGTGTGGCTGCCCAGCAACAGCAACTTTGTGCACATCGTGTCCTTGAACGAGGAGGAGTGCGAGCTGGTCAAGGCCGGCTGCTACTCGCTGTGCCTCAGCAACCTCACGCCCAACCTGCAGTACCGCGTCAAGGTGGAGGCGCGGCCGCACCGCACGCCCTGGGAGCTGCCGCAGGAGAGTCGCGAGCGCAAGACCGCCGTCACCACCTTCCACACGCTCACCGCCGGTGAGGAGGCACACAGACAGCACAGGACTGCCAAATGAAAGCATAGAATGTCATTCGGGAAATCCATAGTAACTTTGTGTTCACCAGCGAAATTGGTGTTTTTATTATCTATTAATGCTACGAGCTGAAACAAGTGGTTTCACTTGCATGCAATGGGACTTGCCTCAGAAGTAGAAGCAGATCAGTTGTCAACACTAGTGCATTCAATGTGTTCCTTGGAAATGGCATTATCTGATTCTCTCTCTCTCTCTCTCTCTCTGCTGACCCCCAGGGCCCCCTGATGCCCCTCTGGACGTGCAGCTGGAGCAGGGGCCTTCTCCGGGGATCGCCAACGTCAGCTGGCTGCCGGTCACCATCGATGCTGCTGGAACCTCCAATGGGGTCTCCGTCACAGGCTACACCATCTACGCAGACAAGAAGAAGGTTTGGACCACTACTCCCTCCATGTCTCTCTCTCTCTCCCTCCCATACCACTTTGGTGTGTTTCTGGAAATCCCAGGGTTGCCCTGGATCTTTGTCTCTCCCTTGTCATCTGGCTTTGCTGGGAGCCTTATAAATAGTGCAGACTTGACAGACTTGTATATGCATTGTGTTGCATTGCTGTTACTTGCAAAGGTGCATACAGGATGTTTATTAGCCAGTGGAATAGCAGGCAGTGAATTGCAGCTGCTGTAGAAAGTTTAATGAGTCAAAAGTGATTTAGTTTGAATGATGTTCTGCCAATGATTGCGCTATGATTGCACTGTATGTAATTAATTGTGTGTGTGTGTGTGTGTGTGTGTGTTGTCCTGCAGGTGTTGGAGGTGTCGTCCCCCACGGCGGGCAGTGCCCTGCTGGGCCCGTCTCAGATCCAGGCGGTGAAGGCGGCTCAGGAGCTCACCGTGCGCACCATGTCCCCGCACGGCGAGTCCTCCGACTCTGTGCCCGTCAACGTCCAGGCCAAACTCGCTGCCATCATGGCAGGCCCTGTGCCCCCAAGTCTACCTGTGCCAGTCCTGGCAGCCGCCACCGCTGTGCCCACCTCGCCCGCCGTGTCGCCCTGCCTCACCAACTCGCCTGCCAAAATGCCAGCGCTGCCCTACAGCTTGCCGCCAGACGCACACACATTGGTCCCCGGCGGGGGGGCCTATGCCAACTCTCCCAAAGCCATCACCGCGAATGCCCCCCTGCCCGCCGGCTCCTACATGGAGGCCTGGGCAAACCCTCACATGTCTGTTGCCCCCATGTCATTGGCCATGCAGCAGCAGCAGCAGCAGCAGCAGCAACAGCAACAGCATCATCAGCAGCAGCAGCAGCAGCAACATCTGCAGCGGCATCAGCAGCATCCTCCAGCGTTACCACCGTCTGCCATGAACAACCCAGCGGTCTACGTACCGGTAAGTGACAGACAAACTTCAGTACCCAGAAATTGTTCACATCAACAAGCTTTGCAGTAGCATGAATGATAACAGAGATTTAGACTCTTGTGGTTAGTCAGTAGAGGCTCTTACTCTCTGCAGATTCTCATCCCTCACCTACACACCGGCATGTTCTGATTAGTTAATTCAGTCAGGAAAAGAAACAAAGACAAATGACTCTGGGTTAACTAACCCAGCTTTGTCACTAAACCACGTACTTGAAATATCCCCCAGGTCTACAGTGGGTATCAGTTAAGTTTGGACGGGTTCCTTCATGTAGATGTGTCGGATGGCATTTTTTTTAGTCATTCCCTCCGCTCCTCTCAGCAGGTGAGTGCGGCCTTACCCGGCAGCATCTCCGCAGCGCTGGAGCCCCACCGAGAGACAGAGAGCCCTGCTCCCGCGTCCCCCCGCCCCGTAGTGTCCATCTCCGACTACCTGGAGGACCCCAGTGCCAAGCTCCACCAGCACGAGCCCTACCACGTGCCCATGCCTCGAATGCAGGCGCCGGACACGGACTCCCTTAACCCCCCGGAGACGCACCCCATGCGGCCGCCCAACCCGTCCCCGTTCGAGTCGGAGACTGAGGAGGACCTGGAGAACACGCGGCTGGTGTCCATTGAGGAGTTCCTGGGCCACGGGAGGCCTGCCGCAAGACACCAGGTCAGGCTCCTGTTTTCAAGCAGCCTTACTAAAGTCAAGAAGCCTTACTCAAGTCAAGCAGCCTTTAGCAGTGTTTGTAGGGTGATGTTTTCGTATATGTTCACTTATGTTTGTCTGTATGGCTGATCAGTGTTTATCTTTTTGACTTGATGCAAGCCCGTTGCCAGCTGTAGCTTCTATTCCGCATGGCTGAGTTTCAGAAGACAGGGGCTTTTTCTCTTTCTGTTGTTTGTTCCATTTGGCCAGCATTGTCGTCAGTTCTGGGAATAATAGACCGTCTGTTTTACTGTTTGCTGTTGAGATGATGTGCTCTATTTGTGAATCTTATCAAACTGAAAGTGTAGGCAGTGATGTTGTAAGGTAAGTAGTAGAGGTTAAAAAATGTGTTTCTACATCTGTTCGCTGCCATTTCCACCGACGCGTCTAACAAGTAGATGGCCATTTAAACTTTGTTTAAAGTTTGAACCAACTTCCATTATGGTATGATATTCACAGACAGCAGATGGTTTGGTTGCTTCTCATTGGTGCTGATTTAGTAGGCTGTAGTAAGCAATAGTGTCAGGATGTGCATCAGAGAGATGTCTGTTTTCATGTGCTTCATGTTTATTAGGCTGCCAGACTGCATGGCTGCATTCGGTCCTTTGTAGTCCTCACTGTCATGTATCATAGTTTTGTTCAGTCGTCAAAGGGGGGGGTACACATATTCTTGGGGATATTCAAATCGATCTTGGAGGACACAAAATAAATCTGGGATTTACCTTCCCAAACAGGCTAACTGCCATGTCACTACAAAAAAAAAAGTATTTCTCAAATGTTGGCTGAACTTAATCCTGCCAATCAACAATTCATTAATTACTGTATGTTAAGAGTGAGGGGAAAAGTGCGGTGGTAGCATTAGTAGCGTTAGTAGTGGCTAAATAGCTGGGTTAGCAACAGCTGCCAGTACAACAGCTGTTGTACTCTTGTGTTGAAGTGTTGAACACCCCAAGTTGCTCTGGGGAGACTGGCCCTAGTAATATTGTAGTCACATTGGATAAAATGAGAAATACTAAGCGGAGTCTGATCACCTCACCTTAGAATGACTATTATTCTGAGCTGTCCATGGTGCTGGGGGTAGGGATGTAGAGTGTCCCAGAGATACACGACTGGGAATAGTTTGGGAACCAGACTATTCTATTGATACAGAAACTCTCCTCTCCATTCATACAGTGATGTTGTGTTTTTTGGAGGTGAGTGAATTTCCATATGCCATTTGTTTACATAGGCATGCATTGTTATTTGTTTCCAGGGTTACGGTGGCGGTCTGGTGGAACCAACCATTGACTACCAGCTAGAGAACAGCCGAGGCTCTGACCTGTCCGACATCCTGGAGGAGGAGGAGGAGGACCTGTACTCAGAGTCCATCGCAGACGTGCAGGGCAGGGGCTACAGCATAGCTGGCAGGGTAAGCAGTCTCACACACACACACACACACACACCAGTGATGCATGGGTTGATCCGAATTGAGCGGGTGTCCACAGTCAGAAAAAAATATTTGTAATGATATTCGGATCATATGCGGGTGGGTCAGTTCAACTCATAATTATTTTTATTCCCTACTCGAGTGGGAACCCTGGCTTTACTACTTGCTTGAGTAGTTGTAGTTAGCCCAACTTTGTTTATTCATCTCCTGCTCTAAAAAAGTAAAATATTCTTCAACGCTACATGGCTGCTCTGAAACATGGCTATGTGGCTGCTCTGAAACATGGCTATGTAGCTGCTCTGAAATCTTTGGTCAGTATATTGTACCACTGCTTATATAGTAGGTCAACAAAATCCAGGTTTTTCGTGAGGGAGGATTTTTTGAGAGCTGTGTCTCCTTATTAGAAAGTCTCTGCTTCAAGTGCAATTACCATGCCTCAAGCAATAGATAGCTTTATGCACACTGACCACAGGAACAGCTTGTCTGGCTAGGTCATGGTAAATTAACAATGTTGGCACAAGACCTAATGACAATTAGCTCAGTAAAATAATGAAGATACTGAAGGCCGCTTGTGAATGTACCCGGCTACCACGCACCACTGATACCGCACACACACACACACACACACACACACACACACACACATATGCATACTCAGACAGCAATACTGCTCTGACTCTTTTCCGCCTACTTTGCTTTCCTCTTATTTGTTCTCTTCGAGTCTTGCAGTTTTAATTTTCTCTTTGTTCTCTTTCTCTGTACTCTTGCACGCCTTCTTGCCCACTCTTGGGTTTTGATGTGTTGAATCTTCGGTGGGGATGCCACACCTTCACCACCACAATAACTTCTCACCCCCCTCACCCACACACACACACACACACACACACACACACACACACACACACACACACACACACACACTCACACTCATGCACAGCCCGAGGTGTGGGACAGCGATGAGGAGGTCCTGGAGCGCATCATAAAGCTCCCGCCGCAGGTCTACCACAGCAAGCACCTCTTCAGCATCCCTGAGCTCACTGAGGAGGAGGACAACACCATGGACGACGAGGCAGAGCCCATGCGACGGTCACCCGCACGCCGCTCTGCGCCCACCCCGCACCCGCGAAGAGCCCACCATGCCCAAAGTGCCCGCCACGTCCGTACTCGGTCCCGTGCCCAGCCCCAGCCCCAGCCCCAGCCACTTCAGTCCAGCCTGCGGGCGACCAGCCATCAGGGCCGTCGCTCGCAGCTCCACGTGCACTACGCCGACCAGTTGGCCACCGTCAGCTACCCCGAAGAGGAGGAGTACGCCGAGTCAGACAGCAGCCTGTACGACGGGCCCGACAGCCGCAAGATCTGGTCACGCCGGGCGACGGTCGCAGCGGCTGCTCCGGCTCCCACCCAGCGCTCGGCGCACCACAGAGGAGGAGGAGGAGGAGGAGGAGGAGGAGGAGGAGGGCCCCTGGGCATCACACATGGGTGTGTTAACAAGCTTGACCCCCCACCCCCTCCATGGATCCCCAGAGTTATGCCCCAGCCCCACAGTGCCCCCCCACCCCACCCCACCCCAGCTCAGCTCAGGAAAAAGGGCTGGAACCTTTTGCGTCCTATTGAGTGTGTATCTGTGCAGCCATCCTTTTCTTTTTCCTAGTTCTTAGTTTTACCCTAGGATCCAGAAGTATGTGAGCACTGCAGTTAGTTGGCCACATCTCCACTCTCTAAGGGCCATCTTGGTGAAAAGAGTAAGATCAAACAGTCTCACCTCTTGTCTGTCTCCACAAAACCTGCAGCCTCCTCACTAGGGAGCTCAATAGGCATGACCCACAGTGCCTAAAGTGTGCGCCAGTTCATATCTCTCAAAGGGCACATGCAAAAGGCTTTCAGCCAGTCCATGTCCATCCCGCTGTGGCTGTCTTTGGATGTGTCCGGCTGCCCTTCCCCCTCCCCATGTAGGCGCCTGGTCTCTGGTCCCACGTCCTCCATAGCCCCGACCAACGACCGGCTAAGTGTGTGTCTTGTCTCTGACCGCTTTCCTCCTTCCCACCTCTGGCTGTTGTGTCCAGCTTTAGCAGCTGGGAGTCCCTGTGTTTTTGCTCAGGCCGTAGCTCGTCCATGTGGTGTCCAGCTCCCTTCCTCTCCATGAGTAGCTGTGGACCTCTGCTTCATTTCCTCACTCTTCCTTCTGTGGTGCTTTTGGCCCAGTGATTTAACTGGAGAAAGTTGGTTGTTTTGAGATTATCTGAAAGACATGGTCTTGAAGTAGTTCGCAGAACTAGCTATGGACTCATTTTGTGTTAATCATGTATTGTTTTAGGTTTGTTAGATTCGGTTAATAGATTGAAAGAGCCATTGAAAGGTTAGCAAAAGGCTTTTAGTTGTAGCGTATCTCTTCAGTCTCTGAAAACAACTCCAACTGTCCTTTTAAAACTGTGTGTGTGAGGTTATTTACTGCAGATTAGTGTGTGTGTGAGTGAATGAGGTTATTTACTGCAGATTAGTGTCTGTGTGTGGGGGGTGCTGAGTGTTTGAGCGGTTTGTGCGGTTTGCCTAACCCTGACCCTTGTACCTCCAGGATGCCACAGGCAGAGACCAGTCATTGGCAGAGCCCCCGCTGTCCCGCTCTGAAGCCAGGCAGATGAAAGGTCAGTCTGTACATGGCACTTCTACTGTCCTCCCCCCATGCTCTTGTCCATCTCTCTCTCTCTACCAATCTCCCTCCTTCTCTCTTTCTCTGCATCCTCCTCTCTCTCTCTCTCTCTCTCTCTCTCCCTCTCTCTGCCGCCTCCTCTCTCTCTGTCTCACTCACTCACACTCATACTGTAATGTCCTGGGTATGAGATCTATGGAGGTGTTACTGTCTGAGTCTTGGCAGTGCTCCTCCAGTCCAGAATGCCGTTGTCAGATTATCACTCACCACAGAGGGCGTGAGAGAGAGGGGGAGAGCGAGAGAGAGAGAGAGAGAGAGAGAGAGAGATAGTAAGAGCGAGAGAGAGAGAGAGAGAGAGAGAGAGAGAGAGAGAGAGAGAGAGAGAGACAGACAGAGAGAGAAAGAGATAGTAAGAGCGAGAGAGAGAGAGAGCGAGTGAGTGGGGGAAGGGTCAGGTGAAGGGGGAGGGATGCTCAGCTGGGGTGGCTGCAGAGCTCAAAGCTAAGAACAGGCTTAACCCAAACTGGCTTGTCATGAGACAGGAGGAAGTGGCAACCATGAAAATAGTAACCCAGATTAGCCGCCAGCCAAACCAAGCCGCTGCACCGGCCAACTCTCCTCTTCTCTTGGTGTCCATGCTCTCTCAAACACTACACTACACTGCACTACACTACAACGCCACCTATATCTGTATGCAGGAAAGCTAGGAGAGTAGCAATGTATACACACACACACACACACACACACACACACACACACACACCAGCATGGCGTAGTTTGTTCTGTCCCTCCATCCTTGACTGTTGGCCCAGTGCAGATGGACTGATCCTGCCTAACGAGATAGAAGGCGTCTCATTGGGAAAGCCAAAGTCAAGCAGAGACACTAATTGCCGCTGTTGTACATTTCAATGGAGCTCCATTACCTGCCCTCATCACTTCCTATCAAGCAACACCAGTGAGGCCCCTATGCCCAATCCAGCGCTTCCCCTACGCACATACAGACAGAGGGCATGTCTGATGTCCGTCATCTTTTGGGCCGATGTCCATTAGTCAAAGGGTCAAGAGTAATCAGGCCGCTTCGCCCCGCAGTCCCCTCCCTTCTCTGGTCGCTCACGCATGAGCCATTAACCGGACATGTAGTGTCATGTTGTATTACTACCTCTGTGGGATCATTACAGAGAAGTTTCTCAAACATCAGAGATATTACTGATGTATACCTTGCAGATGTAGAAGGTGTCTTAAGATGCGAGCATGTGATGAATATGTTGGTGGATCGATCTCTTCCTCTCTCTCTCTCTCTCTCTCTCTCTCTCTCTCTCTCTCTCTCTCTCTCTTCCTCTCGCTCTCCCCCCCTCAGGATCATGAGCGCACGTTCCTCAAGCGGCTCACATTGGCTTAGGCTCAGGGGGTTTAGCATGATTACCTCTCTTAGGGACACGCCTGGGCTGCGCCATTGCAAGCGCACGGGGGTGGCAAGGGGCGGGGGAAGTGGTCGTCAGCCGACACGTGAACACTGACACCGAGTGTGTGTGTGTGTGTGTGTGTGTGTGTGTGTGTGTGTGTGTGTGTGTGTGTGTACGTGCGTGTGTGTGTGTGTATTCATTCAGAGGTCGAAGAGGCAGGGAGGCAGATCGGGGAGAACACAGTGAGGGTTTTCGTGGCCCTCTTCCCGTACGACCCTGTCAGCATGTCACCTAATCCTGACGCGGTAGAGGAGGAGCTTCCCTTCCGAGAGGGGCAGATCATCAAGGTACTGGCCAAACACTGGCACACCAACACCACCTGACCTCCACTGACCCAAAGGGGGATACGTCCATATAGTGCAAAATATCATGAAAACGTTTATTCCTACTTCACATACCTAGTATAGTTCTCTTTCAGGGGATCATGCATTTGTGCTAGTTAAAAGCACTTGATTAAAATTCATAAGCCCCGTTGTCCATGCGCAGTTGCCAATTATTGTATATATTGTGAGGTATAAGCGCATTTATATTGTATACACTAGGTTTGATTTCATACAAAACGTCTTCAATTAGTATACAGTATATGAAGGGTAATGAAATTATTTTTGTGTAATTGCTGTAATGACAGGATGCTTTCTCATGTAGTAGCAACACTCCCCTACACACACACACACAACTCTGTCCTGTCATAGGTGTATGGAGACAAAGATGCGGATGGCTTCTTCCGCGGCGAGTGTAATGGTCGGATGGGCTACGTCCCGTGCAACATGGTATCCGAGATCCAGGTGGACGACATGGAGACACGCGACCAGCTGCTGGCCCAGGGCTTCCTCACCACCGAGGCATCAATGGATAAGATAGGTAGGCCGAGTTGTCAATCATCCCCTTAAGCCCGACCCTTTCCTTTTCCAATCAGTATTAGCCTCCATTAAGAGAAAAGCTCTCCTACAAGCTACAAGCCATTGGCCATCTCCCCCCACTCCTAATAGCTGATTCCAGATCAACTGTTCCTAATTCTTCTGAGAATAATACTCAATGGTATATGGTGTAGGAGCAGCTGTTAAAGGAATAACACACCAGCATGCTTGTACTGTTTCATGTCGTGTTGATCTCATTGATGTTGGCTGTGTTAAATGGCATTGCCATCTGTGCATTGATTTGTGTAATGTTTCCACCATTTGCTCTGGACATCACTATTGGTTGTTCTGAAGATCATGCGATGGCTTTTGTTCAATGTATGTGCTGCTGTTGTCCATTCCTCACATTCAATTTCTTCCAACTGTCATCTGCATTGTCAAACATGTGCATCAGACAGCGAGTAGGAATGAAACCATGACAAAATTTTAAGTATTAGGACATTTTCTCTAATGTCAACTTTTGTAATCTGTAAGTGATTGTTTTGTGTAGACGTGCAGCTGTAATGTTCCGGCAGATGTTTGCAGTTGCACAACTGTCAACATCTGTCTCAAGCTACTCCATTTCCTCCACAGTTCTGAAGTCAACCAGCCGCTGAGAGTATAGAGAGTATTCTTTAGAGAGTATGTCATGTTGCCATGCCTTATTTAAATATGGTAAATTTAAATATGTATACCTCATGAGTTGACAGCACTTTCAATCTCGTTGCACCTTTGTAAAAAGTGGCAATGACAATAAAGACTATCTAATCTAATCTAATCTAATCTAATCTAATCTAGAAAGATAGATGATTCTTGCCCTTTATGTCATGTGGCCTCTTCATGGAATGCATGGGGGAAATGTGCAATATGTATGTAGAGTGTAACCAGCTGAATACGTTTAGCGGTTAGAAATGGCTATTTGGCAGAGACTCAAAGCAGTGGGTTAAAATCATTTGGCACCATGAGGGTCGTCACCCCTTTCAGCCCGTTGGGATTAACATTTTGCAAATCAACTGCCTGAAATTCCTTCTCTTTGAGTGAGAATTGCCACCCCTTGTGCCTGTGGTTTTTGCTGACAAACTGTGGCTTTGCAGGGAGGCCCTGGCCTGCTAGGCGTCCTGACCCAGCGGCCGAGCGGACGGCACACACTAGCCCGTGTCCTGTTTCTTCCTTTTCAGAAGGCTCTTGGCTCTGCAGTGTTTAACCACCTCTCCTTTTCACTCTGTCTCTCTGCCTCTTCCGCTGCTGGTTGAGCTCCTCTTTCTTGCTCTCTTTTTCTCTTCTCTTTTCTTTTCTTGTTGTTTTGGGGTTTTTTTTTTTGCGTTTTGTTCTCTGTGCTATTCATTCAAGTCTGCTGTCCTGGTCTGCTTTTTTTTGCGTTGCTTATTTTCTGTTTACGATGTGTCTTCCCCCAAAACAACAACCCCCCCCAAAAAAAAACCCCCATCCCTCCATAAGGCACCACTCGCTCACACGCACAGCTTCCACGCCGCCCTGTTCCACCGCCGAAACCTAGACGATCCAAGAAAGGTGTGTCTCGATGCTCGCCGTGTCTCTCTCCTTTTTTTTCTTTCTTTCTTTCTTTCTCTCTCGCTCCCTCTCTCTCGCCTGCCTCTGCTCTCGCTTTGTTGCAACCTTCTTTTGAGTTTTATTTTTTATGTGCTCTGCTTTTGCAAGATCTCCTTGTTACATAATCATCATGTCACTTAGCTTTAACATATTGCCCAGTGGTATATTGCAATATGGCATAGGGCCAGATAAATCATGGCCTGCACTCCCTCCATTTCACTGGCATACGACATTGATAATATTTGTGCATGCTGGAGATCATGCTACTCATATTATTTCCCATTCAGCCTTCCCCATCAGAGCTATAAACATTGATAAACACTTGTGATGGCGCAGATGACGTTTGCCATACAGTCTTCCCCTTTGACCTCCATCCTGTCCCTGTTCTGTCCTTTGTTTCTGTGTGATTGGTTGGTGAGTCCCTAACCCCTCCCGTGATTGGCTGTGTCCTGTAGTGTATGTGTCTGTCTATGTGTTTGTGTATGTGTCTGTACCTGGCCTGGGTGTGCTCGGCTGCAGTGAAGCTCTTTGAGCTCCTAATGCTGAGACCCCGGGGCTGAGGGCTAACATGCTTGTCTCTCCTGTCCAGTGGAATCGGCCGGAGTGTGGGATGACAGCTCTGTGGTTGACTCGTCCAGTCAAGGTTTGGCCACCCCCCCCTTCAACCCACCACCCCTCTGTTTGTCTCCATGGCCCCATCTGTATCCTGCCTGGTCTTCAGCATGGGCATGGGTGGAGTGTGGGGTTGGTGGGGATGGGGTTCTCTTCTGAGTGTTAACTGTTAACAGCATGTGTCAGGACCGCGTGGCGTGGGTGTGTGTGTGGGTGTGTGTGTGTGTGTGTGTGGGTGTGTGTGGCATGCAGCATGTTTGTCCACAGAAAACGCTAACCTCGTTTACACTGTGTGGTCCATGTTCACCTGCAGGTCATTTCTTTCTTAGGAACCATCTGCTGAGTGAAGATCCATTCAAGTGAATTCTCATCTCATTAACCCAGTAAAACGCATGCGTTTGTTAACCGTTAACTTTCTGTTTGGCCTTTTTTTGACCATCCTACTTTTTTTCAGATCCCTGCATGTTTACACTCTCACTTCTCTATGTGTGACCTAAACTGATATTTGTATATTTGCATGTATATACATGTATGTTGCAATGGGCAAACCATGTTCAGAGTATGGTACTTTTTTTATATCATTTTGCGCTCAGTTTTGATGGCATATTTATAGTGGTTTAAACACAAGCTGAGGGTTGGGAGGTGGATATGGGAAACACTTTTGCTATTCATGTTACTTGTGCCTCCATGGACAGGGCTCTTAAATACTCTTGTCATTTCAATTCTTTCAACAGATCGGAGCCAATCAGGAGCTGCCACTGGCAACCCAGCACCACGTAGAATGGTGGCCATCTTTGACTATGATCCACGAGAAAGCTCTCCCAATACAGACATAGAGGTGAGGCCTCCACTACTGTATGTGTTTGCTTGGTGGTGACTTCCTCCTGTCACATTCACTCATTACATCTGTAATTCTCATATCAGGACATCAAGGACACAATTACATATGCATTACATTACATTTAGCAGACGCTTTTATCCAAAGAGCCTTACAGCAAGACAATAATATTCAAGCTGCAGTGCAGAGGAGACCTTAGCTATGAATTAGCACTGCATCTGTCACTTGTGTTGCTAGAGGATAAGAGTGTTGACATTCTAAGCACTAGTCCCAGTGTGATAGGAGGAGAAGGCAGTAGAAGGAGGCGGTAGAGGAGAGGGAAGTGCATGGGAACTGTGTATTAGGTGTGTTAGGCAACCTTTTCTCTTGAAAGGGCCAATTTTTTGACCAGAAATAAAAAATAAATCTGTATGGGGCCTCAAATATATTGGAACCATTTAAAAGAAATCAGTTTTACCATCTTTATCTTTATTAGCCTCAGGCATATGGCGTACTTGCCGTATGCTATATTGTACAGTATAATATGTTTATTAAATGTTAATGTGTTGGGACAGCTTGAAGCTTAAAGATGCCCTGCCACATGTATTTCATTACTTTGTGGTAATGTCTGAAGTTCTACCGTGGACTCTGTAACATTTTTTGTGGAAAACATGCCTTGGTTACCTTGTTTCAAGCCATTCTAGCGTGGTATTGAAAGCCTGCATGAAGACTCGGCTCGATTTGCGCCAGTTCTCATTAATATTCAACGAGCTAAGCTGCTTGACTCTGATTGGCTAATTAGTAGGTTTCGTCCATAACATGACAGCCATTATCAACTAATTTTAGCTTCATGGCGTGAACTTAGCTTGGCTAGCATTATCCAAATGTGCATAAATAAAATCTGCTAGGCTAGCGAGTTCATTAAACCTGTAGGCTATAACATGGCACTTCCTTGAGTTGACAATTACTTTTTACTTACAGGCACTGGTCGTAGACTGCGATGGTAGCCTACTGCTCCAGGCTTCAACAGCAACCTTTTTGCAAAGCCTGTGGCATTGTTCCAAAAAATAAACTGAAGCCATTTGATCCCCAAGTCTGGGTTCTTGGGCAAAATGCATTGTTGAAGTTCTATTTGTGCAAACTTCGCGCACAAGTCCGTTGACATTCAGCCATCCTTGCATAGGCCTACGAAAAACTGTCAGAGCTAAACGAATTTTGTGGGCACGGTCTCAACTGGGCGAGCTCATTAATAGTAATCAGCTCATCAATTCCACGTCAATCTGAAGAGCTTTTGCAATTGGCCTGATTTCTCCGCTTATTTCTTTTCAGTGGCTAGAGCTGACAGAGGAGGTAGCTGTTCATTTTCACATTCAAGACATAGCACAAACACATATGGACCTAACATGTTAAAAAAATACAAGTAAAAACGGTTGTGTGTGGCAGGGCAACTTTTAACGACTATATGAAATTGTTAGAAATATTTGATAACTTCCATTTTTAGAAAAAAGCCAGGGAGCCACTAGAGAGGAGCTAAAGGGCCGCAGGTTGCCTATCCCTGGGTTAGGTGCACATGTAGAGATTCCAGTGTATCCAGCATTGCATCACATTGTAGTTTATCAGTCATTTGACCTTAACAGAGACCAGGATGCCTGTGCCTCATCATTATTACCCTGCTCGGTGTAGACCTCTCTGTGTCTCATCTCTCTTTCCTCTCCCCCTCCTCAGGCGGAGTTGACCTTCAGTGCTGGGGACATCATCTATGTGTTTGGTGACATGGATGCCGATGGCTTCTTCTATGTGAGTGGGTGTACAGGGGAACAGTGTTGTTTTTCTCTCATTTCTCTGCGGTTTCAGAACCTACACCTCAGTTTTTGTCAGATGAGGAAATGTCAAGTCATTTTCCCGTCATGATTGAAAACCACACAACCAGTTCTACCTCAAGCAGGTTTTGCTTGAAAAAAGGGCATGTGTAGGCTTCTGTGCTGTTGGGGTTATAGATTTGTTGATTTCGGTGTGGATCACTGCAGGAAATAGTACCGATGTTAGTCAGTGCGGTTTAGCCAATAAAAGTGGTCATGTTAATAGTGAGCATGTTGAAGTATTAGTCTCCCAGGCTTCCTTTCATGTACATTTTAATTACACATAAACATGTAAAACCTGCAAATAAGTAACCCTTTGAGATCATTTGCACTGATAGTGGTAGATTGAGGTGGTTTGGATACAGTTGCCAGGTGTAATTGGGTTCACAGCTGAATGGATGGCTAGAATAGGGTTGACATGCAGTATGGTGTGAGGGTTGACCTGACTGGACGTCTGTTTGGGAAACCACAGGGAGACCTGAACGGACACAAAGGCCTGGTCCCGTCCAACTTCCTCCAGCCCTTCCCTGAGACCACAGATGAGTTGGGTGGGGCTGCAGTGATGGACCACCTTGTAGTGATGGACGCTAGGAGAGACCCGGTGAGCTCAAAACACTGCGACATCCCTACAATGTTGCATTCTTACAAAAGTCTGTCGCTACATAGCACCTACTGTATCATCACTGTTCACTGTCATTTCCTGTATTGCCTTTGTTCTATGTCTGTTGAAGAGTTTGTTGAGTTTTGCATGCTTTTGGTTTTACAATACTGTTTTTTTCCATCCTCCCCTTACTTCCTGCATGACCCAATGCAGAGATACAGGCGAAGTGTGCACAAGCGTAAAGCGTAAGTGTTTATTCTGGACGAGTAATGACCCCCCCACTCCTCATAGCCTCCTCTTACCTTGTAGCCTAGCCTTACCTTGTATCCCAGTCTCCTGCCATTAACAAGATCCCAACGTTAATATTGTAGCCCTCTAAAAACAGGCCCTTACCATAACAGGCCCTTAATTTGTCTGTCTTTTGAACCAACTGCAGGCATCATTATTTGTGAACACCTTGACGTTTAATTAGCACCCCAGCCCTACCCCACCCAACCTGCACTAGTTGGCCAAAGACATGTTTGCTGTAATAGCTAAAGGCAGTAATAGCTCACATCCTTTTTGAGCAACATCACATCAGGAAGTGCTTTGATCATTAACAGTAACATTGCTATGATTCTTAACGCAGGAAGTTGACAGACATGCTTATTCATTAATAGGCTACAATGGCACTACTTTGAGCATGAAGTTGAGAAGTTAGTTAATCTGGTACTGACAATAATTGATGCATGCTATTCATTAAAATGATCAGTTCATGATTTATTATTGATCATGAATTGGAATATAGTTCATGGTCCTATGTGTATGTATCTATGTTTCCAAGTATTGGAAAGTAATACAATGACAGATGAGATAAATCTGTATTTAGTGCACAGATATCTTAGTGCTAATGTCAGCACTCATGGAATCCCCCTCTTCAAACTGCTAAACCACAACCCAGTCGGGGGGGTTTAGGTCGTTGGTGGTAAGCAACATAACAAAGACCGCATGGATCAGCTTCTGCAGTTTGTGTTCACATCAGTAATTGGATGACTCACTGTCAGGATAGTGTGTTTCCACTACAAGTTTGTGTGAATGGCTAGTTTTACCTCCTGACTGATAGGGACACATGCTCTCGTTTGACCCCTGTCCCTTCCCCAGGTGAGGGAGGGCGTGCCCCAGGAGCAGCAGGACCTGGCGGGGGACATTGAACCAGACAGGACCAGGCTGCCTGAACCAGAACCCGACCCAGACCCAGACCCAGAGCCCACCCTAGGACCACTCCCCGAGACACAGGCCAGCCCCAGCTGTGCCCCTACCCCGACCACAGCCTCCGACAGCCCCCTGCTCACTGACCCGTCCTCCCCCTTGGGCAAAAAGAAGAAGGGCTTCTTCTCCAAAGGAAAGAAGCTATTTAAAAAGCTGGGATCCAGCAAGAAGGAGTGAGCGCTGGGACTGTTCAGGCTTTTTTGTTTGTTTCTATCCTCCCCATACAGGAAGCACTTTTTTATGTTGGTTAGTCTCAAATTAATCTTATTTAATTGTAATATGTATTATACTATAAGACTAGTTTCACTGTGGTAGGCTCTCCTAGATGGAGGTTTCCTAAGAATATATAACATACTGTAACACAATACTTGGGATAACATCACCTTAAGAATCAGCTGCACCCTGCATGGCTCCAAAGTGTCCCATTATAAGACACTAGATTAAACAAGAGTAGTACACACTGGAAAGTTATTTGTTTAGGTGCAGCAATGGGCTTAAAACACTAGATTAACACTACAAACGCATCCTTTGCAGGTCCATTTTGAAGAGTCTGAATATAACAAAAACACAGTGCAGCATAAATGTCTGTTAACCTTTTCCTAAAGTGAATACGCTGCGGACCCAGTCAGAGCCATCTGTGGGTGTTAGACGCTAATGACATTATGCAGCTTATGCTCTAAGGAAGACAAAACTCATGGCTGTCTTCGCTGTCACAAGTAAATATTTATCTCACATTTTCACGCTTTTTCCTCTTTCTGACACAAGGGACCATAGGAAAATGGCCCATGCTCTCAGTAAAATGTAAACCCTAAAACAGTGTGCTTGGCCAGAATGATGGACGTGTGTTAGAGGATACTGGTGAATGTTGCGTGAGCGTGAAAGCTCCACGCAAGTTTTGTGAACAATCTTGTGAGCGTGTGCAAGCTTGAGAAGTTTAGCTTTGCCTGTTTTCAGATGTTGTCTCGGAACTCGTACTTGAGTGGTTTCTTTTCTTTTTTTTGTGGTGCGGACAAGCGTTTTTGTGTTTGTTACGGTAAACTTGTGTGTTTGTGTGTGTGAATGTGAGTTTGCACTTATGAGACTTATGAGTGTGTATATGTGGGACGATGTTGCAGTGGTCTGCCTTGAGCCTGTCTTTTTTTGTTTGTGAAAATATCTGTTACTTTTATTCTTTTGCTTTACCTCCGTTTTAGGAGTGATCGAGTTATTTTTAAGTATTCTACACAAACTCCTACTTATTCAATAACGCTAGGGGCTACACATTTGTCATACAAACAGTGAATGACAAAAACACACAGATGGTTATAGGACCATGGACTAAAGAAATGTGAGTGTAGCCAAACTGTTTGTTCATTGGTACCACCACTACAGTATGCAGTAATTGTTCTTTTTGGATTTTTTTTGTTTTGTTTATTTGTTGTTGTTTATTTTTCTGTGTGTTTTATTATTACAGGGCTCATGTGAACTTCTCAGGTTTAACGTGTAGTTTATCAGCTTTGTATGTTAAGCTGTGGCTGTTTGAACCGCAGGATACGATTCTTGCCAAATCATTAGGTGCTCAGCATGTTACTATGACAAGTAGACACCTACCATCAAACACCAGCCAATAAGTGGGAGTGGGTCAAAGCACGACTGACTTCTGAGAATCAGCCAGACATGGGTGTTATCAGTAACTTTCAAAAAGGTTTATTGTTACTGAAAGTTAAAATGACTGAACTTGAGAAACTCCTGCAATAGAACCTAAATGGAGGTCAAAATTGCCAAGGACCTTACCAACGCAGTCTTGGTTGAGCTTTGAGTAGAGGGAGAGTCAGAGGTCATCTGAAAACTTTGCTGAATTGTACAGTCACTCGCAACATATCCCTCGATGGCCTTTAGTCAACCTGCACTTCCTTTGCTGCGCTGTAGGCAATAGTGTTAACCATTAGTGATGCTGCTGCAAGCTTCAGAAACGCACAGACCTGGTCTGCCCACTACCCATAGCCCTCGCCAGTCCAGCTCTGCAGTTTAACTAGAAGATTACCGCAGCAGCACTCTAGATTACCAGCTGTAATGTTTAGCCTTATAAGACGTTGTTTAGTCTTAATTTGTTGTTTACACTGTTGTACTTGTACTGACTGCATGCATAATGACTTTTATGCCCATGTTTGGCCTTATGGATTTATTTATATATTTATAGATTGACCAGGCATTTTGTTTTGCAGTGTTTTTTTTGTAGTATTTTTGAGGGTGTTAGTACATGCAGAGGAGGCCTAGTATGTTTAGATTGAAACTGCAGAAGGCCGGTCTGTATATAATGTACAGTGTTTTGGTCCCAATCAGTGTCACGGCTCTGACTTTGTGGTATGATATTTTTTTCATACAGCGAGAGACTTTATTCTTTTGTCCGTCCAAGCAAAGCTTGTTTCCATTTTTTTGTACATTGAGGTTTTTATTACCAATTCTTTTTTCGACGCTTGTAAATACAATTTTTTGTTGTTAATGTTCTCAGATTTGTCTTTTTTGCATGATACAGCAGTGTTTTGATTGAGGAGAAATAACATCCGTGGTTGGACTCCTGAGAGTCCTCAACTTGAAAGTGCAGAGATTGTTTTCATCTTTCAATATGGACCTTTTTACTAAAATAAAAGTCTATTTTCACATAAAATATCAGTGGTTGTGTGGCACAGTGAGTTTGTCCTGTAATGTAGTATGGTGTGTGTGTGTGCGTGACTTAATCCTCATTATAGAAGACAACATGCTGCCAACTGATTTGATTCATAATGCATTTATTTCAGCAATGTCAGAAAATCCACATACACAGGTAGTTATGTAATAACTAACTAAACCAACAAGCACAAAATAAATGTAAACATTTCTCATGCATCACCATATCTTCATCCAGCCATGTAGAAAGAGTCCCTGCAGAGTTTCACATTGCGTGCACAGTTCACGTGGATCTGTAAGATGTGTAACACAGTGACTTGTGCGCAGCGTTCTGAAACAAAGCAGCTTCCCCTTTTCTCTCTCTCTCTCTCTCTCTCTCTCGATCTTTCTCTTTTTCTTCGTGTGCCTTTGTCCGTCGTGACTCTCCGTTGCCAACAGTACCCTCATCCATAAAGTAGGAAACACTACACTTTGGCCAGGGGTTTAGTAGTGCTTTCTACTTTATGGATGACTATACTGAACTTGCCAGGGTCCTCCTTCCTGGCCTTGTCTGTAAATCTCTCCTGAACCCCATACACACTCTGTAAATAATGCAATTCAAACTTCACACTGCAAACACATCAGCCCCACCCAAAACTATCAAAGACCAGTCAGTCATTAAACACTTTGCTTCAACTCATTAATACAATGTTATTAATGTGCAAACCTATAAACAATATATAGCACATCGATGACATGCCTAAAATTCAGAATTTCATTGGCAGTGAATGGAAAATAATAAATACAATGTATGTTCCTACTTAAGAGAATACTTATATTGTATGAACAGATGCTGTTATTTAACAGTGCAATCATTGTAAAAGTGGATTAAGATTTTCAGTTAAGTATTTAATAATGCCAATTAATAGAAAATAGCTAATAATGTAAAAAGACTTTGATATGATCCATTGTACGTGAGTGAGGAAGCCATTTTGTTTGGCGTGAGTAAGCTGTTTCTTACAACTGAGCTCTTAAAAGAAAGTAAAAAAGTAATTAAAGTATTAAGAAACTATTTCTCCTCATCGACAAATGATTACAGATCAAAAAAACATCTGACATTTTACATGATTTGCTCAATGAAATTCTTTAAAGTAGTGACCAAGCACTCTAAAATGTCGCACTTTTGCAAGACTTCTTGTTACGAATGTTGGTTCTTCAAGTTCCTGCCTTAAACCTTGCCATAGTACCACAACATAATGCAACAAGTGCCTCAAATTCCAGCTGATTTGGCATAGTTCAAAAAAATGCAACATCTTATCATTTGTGTCCATTCACTTAAAGAAAATTCACAAAATGAAAATTTACCACCTCAAAAAATATATAATAATGAATGAATGAAGAATACGCCACAGATGCTGCATAACTCCTACCACACATCCAAACCTGATCGGAGGTGTCACAAATTCATTAGTTGCTCTTGTTCTTCTTTAAAAAAAAAAAAAACTAAAATAAAAAAAAAAAGCGATGGTCTTGTCCTGTGGTCTCACCAGTTGTCCTTGGCTCTAACAGAAATGGGGCCGTGAAGGAGAAGTTCTCCTATTTAACCCCGTCTTCCCCCACGTGGTCCACACCACAGGAAGAGGTCTAACAGTCGTAGTCTCATCCCCTCTCTTCTCACCAACATCTTACTGCTCGTACTCTCACTTGCGCTTTCAGATGCACTCCCCTGACTTCTTTGTCTCAGACACATAGATTAACATGCTGGAGTTAAAAAAAAAAAATACTAAGAACTCCAGAGGAGTATTGTTTCGATCAGAGTTTCTGTGCACAGTTGTGATACTATTTCACTATGTTCAACCACTGAGACCAAGCAGGCCCATTTCAGCAACTCTCCTTCAATTTGCAACCTTTTGTCTTAGATACTGAGAAGAATGAATGCTCCGATTATCATTATTTTTGTCAGGTTGAATTATTTCTCTCCCAGGTATTTATCCACTCTCCTGATGTCCTGCGTAAAATTCCCTTATTAACATGTCCTCCCTCTAACTCCACACCCAAATTGCATCCTATCTGAACTTATTGACCTGTATTGCTTTGCCGTCCCCAAGATCACATGACCAAGCATCTCCATTTCCCAATGTACAATATTGAGGATAGTTGCAACACAACGGCTGTAAAAGTACTGCAGACGTGCACTTGTGTGAGGCATTATTGCTTCTGTATGGAATGAGCAGTGAGGTGGTAAGTAGACAAGGAAGAGGGCAGTAACTGGTAAGGCCTTGAGGTCCTATAGTCAGAGGGTCCTTCTATAAGTGCAAAATCAATGTACCTGACAAATTAATAAAACTGCAAGGAGTTATTTGAACTGATAATGCCTTTGCTGGTAGTCAACAGCACACAGCTTATTTCCTGTGTGTGTGGTTGACAGAAGTGGTTCAGATTGAACTCGATGTTCTTTTTTCATAAATTAGCATTTTTCTTTTTTTGTCCCTTTTACTTGTTCCTTTTCAGGCCATAACAGTGTCTTCCTGGAACATTCACTCCTAGCCATGCTGATGTGTTGAAACCATTCCCATCATTTGCAGGTAAGGTACTGACTACAGGTAAGGTGCTAAAAACACGCCTTCAGATATTTCCCAGCTTGGATCTGCACTGTCCCTATCAGTCAATGCCTCGCCATGTACCGATAACCTCTTGTATGTACTGTACTGTAGATACCCGATGGCTCCGTTAGAGACAGCTAGAGGAGAACGCTGTCTTTTTAGCCACAGGCCGCAAAGGGAGCCATTTTCTCGCATTGTCTCAGCAGAAAGAGAGTGGCGGAGGGAGAGGAAGTGGGGGAAGGGTGCAGCTGAAAGTGCACTGATCTGAGGAGAGTAGGGACTTCACACATCTCTTTTTTTCCCTCCCCAGGTTTGCATCTGCCATAGAGGCACACTTACAGGAACTTTCACTATCGCAGTGACAGTGCGGTGTCTGCCATCTTGTTCATTTACACAGGTTCCACACTGTTGCTAATGCACTTAATTCATTCATTATAAGAATGTTATGCACTCAAAAGTCATTCTAATAATATGAAACACTCCAAATTTATGTTCAACACTTCAAATTTCTTTCAATTAATGCTGAACGATATCTTGCATCATATTCTCACAGGTATGTTTTTTTTCACGTGTTGCAGGGGCCACGTTGTTATTTGAATACACAGCAAAGTTTCAATTCCCCATCAAGTGTGTGAACTCGAAACATCAGCCAACGCGTGAGTGCCCGTAACCGTGAGAACGTGTGAGTGACGGCACAGGACAGTAGGAGGGGCCTGCGATGTGGGAGGTTATCTGAGCGTGCTGAGAGAGGGAAAGGGGAAAAAAAGGTGCGGGGAACAAGTGTGCCATGGACTGAGGGCTGCTAAGGTTTCAGTATTACTCGCCACGCCACTCCTACTCTCCACCCACAAGGCTGGGGCCTCCGCCTGGTTCAGATATGCGTAGTGTCAGTTAAGGCACAGAGCCTGGTGGAAAATGAGTGACCCCTAACTGGCAGGTTACACATAGGCTACAACAGGCAAATACTAGGTGCCGTCCCTCCGCTGTGTAGAAACAGAAATGCTGATTATCAAGAGTTGTTATTGCAAGATTTCTTTCCTCAAATACGGGAAGACCAGAGGGTTTATGTTCAAATTATCATGTAGTGTTTATAGCTTGGCCTTTTGCTTTAGAAAGGCACGTACAGGATGAGGCCCTGGTGTAGTGTAGTGGGCCCACAGCAGAGGACTCATAACAGCACGAGAGTACAGAGGTTAAAAACAATTATTCCAGTTCACATGAGACAGAATTATGAACTCGAGTGGAAAGAGAAGGAGTCACAGAAAGTGTACCCCAGGTTAGAGACCTGTGTGGCGTTTTAGGCCACTACTCAGTGAAACCGTATGTAGATCCTACAAAAATCACACTTTCCTATGTTTGAGTTTACTTGCAGAGGTTTGTATGCCTTTGAAGAGATGGTCTATGACTGAAAGCCAGAATAAATTAAAAGATAATTTTGCACAGATCTAAGTGTGCGGATTTTTCATCCTGTGCTTGCCTGTTGACCTTAAATTCCAGCACCTCAACCACCAGATGATCGGTGTTTTTTGTCTCTAGAGGTTTGTGTGTAACATCAGTGTAGCCTATGATGACTAGTACTTTTTTTAAATCATTTTTAGGTTATAAAGGTGGTTTTACCTTTGCTTTTACAAGAGTTCTATCTAAAACTGGGCTCTAACTAGCTAATTGCATACAGTACATAAAACACTATCTGCAGAACTGTTGTCTTTGATAAATGCTAGCTAACTTTCTAACTGATGTATTTAGCTACATTGTGGTGTAAAAGCTGATCTTTCACTTTTGCGCTTTGTCTTTTACCCCACACTACTACATAGTACTCACTGTCCCGGCTGTGTTGGACTCAAAAACCACATAACTGCAGTGTATGTCCATACTGCACTAAGGCCCACCAGTGATTACATTAAATCGAGTTATTGTAATTTGCAAAAGGTTGAGCTTACTATGTATTGATCCATAAAGCCTAGACCTCAGTGAAGCCATAGTGTCTATCCAGATATACCTTATCTGGGCCGACAGCCATTTCCCCTCCCAGCCTCTCTCTCTCTCTCTCTCTCTCTCTCTCTCTCTCACTCACTCACTCACTCACTCACTCACTCACTCACTCACTCACTCACTCACTCACTCACTCACTCACTCACTCACTCACTCACTCACTCACTCACTCACTCACTCACTCACTCACTCACAAAGCACACAAGTTTTAAACCTGTCTCTGTGTCAGATAGTGTGTGTCACAATGCCTAGCAAATGGAAACACCAGTGATAGACAGGTTTTCTCTTTCACACAGCACAGTTGAAGAATATTATAATTTTCTGCTCTATAAGATATTGGATGTAAGTCATGTATGAAGAATTATGAGCAACACTTTGTGTGTGTGTGTGTACTCCTGTGGTGTGTGCTCCTGTCCCTGAGTATCTTCATTCCTACAAGAAATATTCTTCTTAGTCCCTAAAGTTGTAGCAAGTGCTCAACAAAAACACCTCAAAATCTCCCTAAAAATCCTTACCAGCAATGTGCAAGTAGAATGAATGAATATACATATCTGGCGTTACCACACATGAAATGGTCCAGTCAACAGACATGTCCAAATATGGACAAAACAGTCAGCCAATGAAAAGTACTCTTGCAGTCGTCAGTCGTGGCTATGAAGCGAACTTGCTGGCGAATGGCGGCAGTCTGAAAGCCTTTGGTGACATCAGGAAGGTGGGGCTTACAAAGCCCTGTGGTTAGGGACCTTCTGCACCAAGTCACATATAGAGCTGCTAGCCTAGTTTTGGTATTAGTCAGTTGAGGATGTGAGCATTTTCAGACTTAAATGGAAATGGCAAAAGAGAAGAAGCCGTTTGTGATCAACATCACACTTGGGTATTTTCAACTGGTGGTTGTGAACTACAGTTGGGGTGGTAAATTTCCTCAGCATATGTACACATGACTGAAAAACAAAGAATATGTAACTTAGAAGACATGACAGTCACCAGTTAACCTCAGGAGGAACTGGAGATGGTGATGACACTCCAGACTTACCTCATGTGTGGAAGACCTGGGGAAGTCAGCCCCAGGGGTGTTTTAAAACAGGAAGGAGGAACACATACACAGATATAAATACAGAGGAACAGGCATGTGTCTCCTCTCAGAGTCAACGACCCATGAGAAATGCTCAACGGCCATTTATTTCCCCAATAAGAAATAGGCAATAATGTCTAACACTCTAGATCGAAATGTCATTATCAAAGAGCAGTACGCAGACAATTACAAGTAGGTCTTTTCTGTAGCTACGATGTAGGCCAAGCTTGTATGAGATAGGGCTTTCCTTTTCCTGTTTTGATGTCACTGTGAATGTCACTGTGAATACTGTGCTTAAGGTTATTCTTCACTACACGAGTTGTAACTGCCAAGCCTACAGAGTAGGGTCACTATACTGTATGTGATCAAGGTAACCAGCATGTCTAACTCAGATAATCTATTCCAAAATATTCCACTAACACAATTTGGAGATGCTATTCAATTTAATTTATGATTTAGGTAAATGTGATCTCCTAGACCCAGAATCTGCTAATTCTCTTCATTGAAAAGAGGAAAATATTTATTAGTCAGAAAATATGCTCTCAAACTTTATTTTATTCAACATGTTCAGTGTAGTCATACATAAAAGTTCAACTGCCTGTGGTTTGAGAGTGAGGAACTGAAAATGCAAGGTGTCCACTCACTGAATAGTTTAGTATAAAATGGAATAAAATGCCCCAAAATATGCTTCACACCAATAGCATCTAAATATTGCCCTAGTGGGGAAAGAGTGTGGTGGAGAATGGGTCTTTTACTGTATACCACTACATGCCACTCATAGAAACCTACACACTGATGCAGTCCATGACAGCAGGTGCTGCAGTTGCAGCCACACATAACAAAATAGTACAAAACAACAGGACAGACAACATCTCTGACATACAACATGTAAACACAGGGCCTCTGTGTATGTGCTGCATGTTCTATGTTATCTATTATGGAATATTACACAAAAATAAGCAACGCACTATCTGTTGAAATTATTACAGGTCATATGTTCTTTCTGAGGTGGCACTATAGGTGGACAAGCCTATAACTGAAGGTGCGCCTCTGTATAGACAAAATGATGCAAAAGGCGAGAGTCTGTAGAACATTTTTTGCTTGTCTTTTTTTTTTAAATATAAAAACAAAAAAAACAACTGTTTCACAGAGCACAGGCTTTCATGCATTATGTCTCATTGTTTTTTTTTTTGTTTTGTTTTTTGGTGGGTGGGTGTATTAAAGTGATTTTTTGTTGAAATGGCACCAGATATTCTTAGCACACACAGGATGTTTGTCTTGCTCCGAGGCCCATGTATACTATGAAATTCATCTCATGAGCAAACATGGTTAAAGTACATTTAGCCGTTTTTTGTAAACAGAGAACAAAACGGACTAAACTTCACACATCAAAACCTACGAAGAAACATTCATTATGAATGTTTGTTGGCCAGCTTTGTATCTCCACACCTGTGTAAGTCACTACTCTTATCAGTGAAACTTTAAAGAAATATCTTGTTTTTGACTTTTATGATTTAAGTTTGACATTAGAACCTCAAATATTTTATTGCATTCCCCAGTAAACAAGTTTGCAAATAAATGTAAACCAATAGCTCCACCTGGAAAACATTTTGACTATTTTTCAGATACAATAAGTTAAAGATTTAGCAAACACAACTCAAAATGCCTGTGATGCACTGTGACGGGTAACTAATTTCTCTAAGTTTCATTAGCTGTACTTTTGTAAAAGGCTTAATTTTGTAAGTAAAATAAATCTTTGTTACCCAAATGCACCTTGCACGACGATGATCAGTTCCATCTCATTTTCAGTTTGAGCAACAACGCCACCCTGTGCTGAAGTTTGACTATGCTTCAAGGGATTATGAATGTAGCGCAGGTTACAGCCAACAACGTTTTCCTCCATTCATACTTGAAGTAAACCTCTGATGTTATCACATAACTAAACCATGACAACTGTGAATACCGTATTAGTTAGTTGCCACAATGCTTGTATCAACTGAAGTCAAATATTCTACTTAATCTAAATATTCTGTCACCCATACACTATTCCATTTTCATTCAGTTCCCATTTTACTTGGGTAATCTAATTAGAAAGGAAAGGTATCTAGACAACAGCAGAGTGGTTTTAGAAAGTAACTAGAGGCTCGCTGAGACAATGTATATTTGGTAGACAAGTTCTTGACAAGTCCTTAAGAACCTGAATATAAAAAAACTTTTTCACCACTCAGAAGTTACGTTGGTATCTTTATTTACCTGGCCCTTTTGGTCTTACATCAACACTTCAATTAACTATACAATACATTCATTCCATTCTCACAAAAAAAATCACTCATAATATTAAAATGATTTTAAAAAAAGCATGGCAATTCTGGTCCCAGTCAAGCTACATTATACAATTTATGGAGTTGTTTATGTCTTCACAGATGTGTCTCTGGACTTGTAGATCACTCCTCTGCTTTTCAGCTCTCTTACCACTCCTGAAAAATAAAGAAAACAAAGAAGCATGCTGTCAGAAACCAAGACAAATAATTTCGAAACAGGGTACTGGTTGGTATGGGTTTGTACACACCTGGGGGCAACCGGCCTGTGACTGTTACTGCATAAACTCCTGGCTTAAAGTTACCTGAAAACAGCAATAGAATATTTAGGCCTCACAAGTAAACTTGTTGGTTTCACACACTTGTCATGATCAGAGGTAGACCAACAAGAAACACATGGACACTTACTTATTCTCTGCCATTTGGCAACCCAGCTATCCTCTGGACTCATCATAGCCACCACGCTAAAAGAATGGTATGAAATGGTAAACCTGAATATGAAACACTGAATATGTATGTATTTATTTACAATTCATAATACTGTAAACATATATAGGCTAAACAGAAGTATACGTGGTGAGCCAGGCCAACTTTTTTTTTTTTTTTTTTTTAAAGAATAAAAGGAATTTGTAGATCATGCAAATCATAACCACAAAAGACAGAATATACAGACAGGTGTACGCGGATATAACCTGGCTGCAATAAAATCATATTTAAGGTTAGTTGTATGATCAATGACATTAGTAGCCTACAGCAACCCCAATCTTACCCATCAAACGACGAACTCGTGCACTCATAAACCATCTCACGATTTCCTTTCATTTGTAAATACGATTCGCAATTGTCACAGCCATCGTATTCAAATTGATCTATTGTCTGTAGAAACAGAGAAATACGTAAAAACAAACAACATAAAAAGAAAGCCAGATTTCCATTCATAATATGAGGCTAACTTGCTATAACGTTAATCTAGTTTAAACATTACCTTCACAAGAGAGCACAAAAGGCAAGCCCGCAAATGGCGCAAATCCTTCGGCACAGTGTGTAATGCCATTGAAAATAATTAAAGATATATAATATAAACACAACAACTTAGAAATATAGCGTTTTCAGACAAGTCAACACAGACCCACAACACTGCTTTCCGCAGTCAATCAATGACATCACCAAGATGCGACAAAGCCATTTGCGCTCTTCTTCGTCTGTGGGTCTTACTGGCAGCTTGCAATCTTAGTACCCTACCGCCATCAACTGGACTTCTGTGTGAAATCTATTTGCGAGATGAGCTTTTCTTACTGAGTGACAGACTGTTTCCAGACCAGTGATATTGTTATTATAGCCTATCTATAATAGATAATTAGTTATGGTTAATGTTTGCTTTGTTTGAAACTATTTCAAACATGTTAAACTAACATAGGCCTAGTGTTCATTTAGCCTGGACAAACGTGTCTGCCAAATACCATAACCAAAAAGTCAATTCTGTGACTTAATGGAAACCAGTGCAGGGACTTACGTATTGAAGTAATGTGGTCAGTTCTTTTAGTTTTCATGAGAACCCCAGCTGCTGCATTTTGTATAGCTTGAAGGTTTTTGATGGTCTTTTTAGTAAGGGCTGTGAAAAGCCCATTGCAGTAATCAACCCTTCAGGAGATAAATGCATGAATGAGTTTTCTAAATCATGTTTTGACATAAGACCTCGAAAGTTGACGTTTTTTTATGAGGTGGTAAAAAGCTGATTTAGTTATTACTTTAATGTGGCTGTTGCAACATCACTGTCAATAAGGACACTTTGCTTTAACACACAACTTTTCCATTAACAACACAAAATCTTTGCTTTAAGACCTTTTGTGTCAAGGAGAGTGTCAGCTCCAAGTCTTTTCAAGTCAAGTCAAGTCAAGTCGGCTTTTATTGTCAATTTCTTTACATGCACTGGTCATACAAAGAATTGAAATTTCGTTTCTTACTTAGAATAGAATAAAATAGAATAAATATTTGTGTCTGCCATGGTGGCATTTGGGATAAAAGATTTTTTAAATACACTTTTTTTGCCAGAGGGGCTATAACGTAGGCTAAGCTGGGCACCTATTTTTTAAGTTTTTAATGGAAAAAGTCTATTCACAAAATGGAAAATCTGCTAAGGAAATTCAAAAAACTATGGATCCTTAAAACTGTGTTGCTCTTTTGTTGTCATCATTTGCATTTTCTTCCATAGGCTTAGGCTACTTTTCCCATTACACAATTCCTCCGAACGCATTAATTTGTGTAGATCATCTGTTAATAAATTCACATAATCCATAGAAATCCATAGATCACACTGTAGTATACAGAACAGTATGTAACAGATCATCACTAAATTACAAAAATACATGAAAATCATGGAATTAGCCTAGATGTATATAAATAAATAAAAACAATTGTGAAGTTTAGGGCCTATCTTAAAGAAAACACAAGACACACATTTATGTAGACTACAAGGCCTGCCAACAATTGCATCACAGGCAACCAAACAGCAATATGAACCATGGCTACAAATCACCAAAATATCCACAAATAAATAGCTAACTTGTATCATTACAGAGAGTAGGCCTAATTTCAAGATCCAATAAAGTCATCTTACAAGGCGGCATGAAAAATACCATTAAAAACACATTACATTTCTAGTAATTTAGCCTGGCTCTCCCCTAAATATTGACAATTCATGACCACACAGCTTTATGTTTGGAAACTTTGCCAGCCAACAGGACAACGAATCCAATTGGTCGGCATGACTCGTGACATTCTGTATGGAATTCAAATACATCAAATGAGATCGTGCATAACGGTTCGGGAATACTTTCAACGGTTCTGAGAAGACACCTCAAAACTCTAGATTAGCTGCTGGAAGAAAGCACAGGTAAATGTAAATCCAGACAACTGCTAGCTAATTTTTCAATAATACAAATATCAAGGCTTCAACAGTTAACTGGTTTTGTGATAAATTAATCGATCTGGTCATAAACCAGGCATTTTAGATGTATTGATTACCAAGTTATAATAACTTGATGGCTAATGTCGATGGTTTAACCCTCTTTATAGGAGTATTTTGCAGAGTTAACGTTAACGTTAAGGGTAGCAGCTACTGTTAGCCTGACAGCTAACGTTAACATCAGCCAGTATTAGCCACTTAGTTGATGCTATCTACGGCTGGAAAGATATAAGATCAAATTCACACATTCAGGTAGAGTTGTTGATTGTTGGTTCTGCTACATAATTCATATTTCTTTTGCAGTGATCAACTTACCATGGACATAGAAGAGGCTCTCATTACTATCCCAATCAACCCCAACAATTTCCCCGCGAAGTTGTGGCGTTTAGTCAACAGTCCCAACAATCGTTCCATTCGATGGGATGCTTGCGGGGAAGGTGTGATCATCGATCAACAGCTCTTTGAAGCGGAGTTGCTCTCACCTGTTAAACCTGATGGAGAAGCATCAGACCTTTTTAAAACAACAAATTTTACAAGTTTCATTCGTCAATTAAACCTCTATGGATTCAGAAAGGTGGTGCTCGCGCCAGGTAATGAGAGACCTGTGGAAAGAGACCTAACGCTAATGGAAGGAATTCAACACCACTTCCATAATCCAAATTTTAAAAAGGATCACCCAGAATTATTAGTGAACCTTAAAAGGTTAACAAGCACAAATAAAGCAAAACTTGAAGCAGGACTGGAAGTAAACTGTCGTCCACCAAGTCGCTTCAGAAGACTCCTGGTAAATTCTCCCGAGACCGACGACAGAAATCAAATTGAAAAGCAAGGTAAGTTAACATCATCATCATCAAACTCAATAATTAACGTTAGTTGTAAAGCATGATTTGTTTTATTTGAATAACGTTAACGTACATTGTCATGTTACATCTATATAACTTCATAATTACGACCTGTTTAATTTTGTCCATTAGGTACGATGTTTGCAGGACCAATCCATCGGGGACTGTCTCGGGACAGAGTAGTTTCCCATCCCTATCATCGTGGCCTAATTCAGCCAAAAGAATACGACAGGACCCCTATTCCATCCCGTGGCTGGATAATGGGTCATGGAGATGCTTCCTCCCCTACCACATTTTACACTGATAAAGGGATACCCGTTTCTGTAATACGCCGGTTCATGACAGAGCCCCCTTGTCCAGTGCAGCCCAACCCTACCACAGTTCATGTCCAGCAGGGGTCACAGGGTGTTTCAGTCAGTGGGCAAAAGCTGAATGGCTTCATACCTCACCATCCTCAATATCGTCCTGGATTTTATTCTGCTGGTAAGCAAGAACCATAATAATATATTGTAAAATACAAAATATGTCCGTTTTAAGATTTTTTTTGTATTAAAGTAGTTAACACAGTAATGGCGTGTTTTCAGTATTAAAACTACTTTTCAAATGTATTGTTGTTTATTGTTGTCAAATGTTTTTGTTGCAGTGTGTCAGTGCTGTCCATCAGGAAACATGGACAAGGATATGAGTTCTTGTGCTCACCAGACTCCATCCTCATTTCCCCATTATAGCTATTTTCAGGTAGGATAGTCTTGTTGTACTGTTGGTGCTGTTTATTCATTGACAATGTCACCAGGTTTTGATTTTATTAACATAATCACTTTTCGTTTTATACATTTTAGCCAAATTATCAAGTGGGTTACCTACATCCCAATAACCAGAACCAAGACTGGCAAAACGAAGAGTTACAGGAGACGAAGAAGAACGATGTTAATCTTGACACCGTCTTCCAAATAGTTGATGAGCTTCAGGCCTCCCCAAAGCTTCACATGGTGAAAGTGGAGACACCAGAGAAACATTACCATCCTGCGGAGTCACATCCTGAGTGCACAGTCTACAGTGTGTCTGCCCAAACCTCTGCTCAGGGTGATGCCGGTGACTCAGTCAACAACACTGGCATGTCCATTGCCAAGGATTCCAACACAATGGCTTCCCATGGCCCTGTCCCAATGGGTGGAATTATCATTGCTGTGCCAGGGAATGTGCCGTCGGGAATTGCCATCACTGTGGAAGGTGCTTCAAATCTGCCAGAGGCTGCCTCAGAAGGAACCACCGAGCAGAGGCCTTCCCTGCCTGAGCCTGTGGAATCTGCATCCACTGGTGTCAACCAGGTATGTGTGTCTTCTGTAGGGGTTAATTTCCGTGATTTCAGTTCATCATCAAAATAGATATTGTTTTAGAGATCATGGTAGGTAAGCCACAGATCATGCTGTATGTTTGGTGAAAAGATATCTTATTTATCTTCAGGTGAATGGAAATGCTGTGCATCACGTGGAATCCTCTGACAAAGCATTAGAGAATGACGCGGACACCACCATTAAACTGAGTGACATTACCCAAGAGGACAGTAACTCCAGGAAGCAGACCAAATCACCTGGTGAGTTTTATAAATCAACTATTTTACACACTCACTACTCACACAACCACCCATTCTGTTTGTTTCTAAGTCATGGATGTGGTAATTGGACCTGCAAATTAGGACTCAGTTCATTTGTCTTTGACTACCTGAAAGAATTGGTAAAGAGATGTACAAATGTACAGATTAGCTTAGATCACCCTTATCATTTGGTGAATATGTATAAGAAATGGTGAAAGCTATTTGGATATTTTAAGGCCACTGATAGTGAAATGATGGCATAATAAATGGGATAGATAGTACTGTATACTGTATTCCATTTGAAGGTAAAACACATAAAGAAAATGTGTACATTTTGACATATTTATTTTCACATATCAGTGAAAATAATTCAGTCTTTTTGATGAGACATAGGCCTAAAAGTTTGTTAAATTTCAGTTTCATGGGTTTGTTTCAGTTTATGGTAGCAGACACCTGCTTGTTATTTGTAGACTGGGCAGTTGTTTGCACATTTTGATCTATTTTCTGTCAATGTGTGTGTTTGTGCTTTGTTTTTATTTATCCCTTTTAGATCTTAACATGTTAGTGGACGTAGCTTGCGAGAAAGATCCTTGATGATCCCCAGTGCTCTAGTCTCAATGCTATTCTTGCTGTCCAAAGTTCTGCACAGTTCTGCAAGTTTTATGAGTTTTCTGATGGTTTAAATTCGAACCCTGTTTTAGAAAACATGCCTAATGAGATAAATCTGCCATGATGACTGATATTAAGTTATTGAACTTTGTTTTGACATGTACATAGTTAGGTTATTTATTCTTATTTATTGGTTTCAGGGGTTGAGTTCAAGGTTTTACAGTTTTAAAGGTGCCAATGGCTAATAGTAATATAACAAGACAATCAACATGTTAAAACATTGTGAAATATGTTTAACATAAATGTGCTTATATTCATTTTTAACACAACCTCAGTATTTTTTATCTTTAATAAATTCAAATATGAATATTCATTTTTACTTTAAATTAATATTCTGTTTTAATCAACATGCTCTTATCTGACATAAACACAGGCCTAATTATTTGTAATCATTTTATAGTCTTAAATTATTACTTTGCTTACAAATTAGCTGTGCATTCTGAACTGTAACTGTTTTTTAAAAACACTGAGAATACATGTTTATTATGGCAATTCTGGTCTTTTTTGTGTTTGTTTGCTAGATAGCTCTTAGATTAGATTGCACCTATACCAAGTTAAGCCTAGAGTTGCATTTGGAGCGAATACTTATTTTCTACTTTTAGTAATTTGGCGTAGGCCTACATGCTCTGCCAGAGTCGCCACATGAGGTCGTCAGTCATCCCCTTTTCATCCGTATGGCTGACCGCTGCTCCACCCTCAGTGACAGTCAGTCAGCAGGTAGGCAATCTATGAGATCCCAGGGGAGGGAGACTCTCGGGTAAGAGTCGAGACTTCGCCAATGTACAGTTTTGCTGGCACTCAACTTCTTTCTACGAAAACGACGCGTATACTCTGGGATTTTTAAAACAGTAACTTTTTACATCAACGGACAACTTTTTTTGGCTGACATTTCTGAAGTGTGCCTTTTGAGATTCGAAAAAGATCCCGGCATTTAGGAGCGCTAACTTGGGAGTTAGGAAAAATACACTACTGTGTCGAACGTGCTTTGGGGACGGAGCGGGCTTTAGATGCTGTTCAGAATTTGATTATTAATTTACTTCAAGTGGATACAACATCTGAAGTTCTCACGTGTGGTCGGGAGTTAAATGTTCGTGGTTAGTTAGGCCACTTACCAGTTGGTAAAGTAATACAATGGTCCCGAAGCCTGTGAATCATTTCTGAAAACTCGAGTTATAAGGTTTTGACGAGTAGCCTACTCGTCCTACAACTTGTTGCCGCATTGGAGACCACGGAACACGTTGTAGCCAGTGTGTTGAAAATGTTTTGCTTTTGCTCCGTGTCCACGAGCAGAACTTTAGCGTTACGTTCTATCTTGTAGGCTATAAATTTCAGAATAGCAACAATCATGTGTGGCATACCTGGTCTTTTTAATACGAATCTTCGGTTCCTCCGGAGATATACCATATGCGCTGGAGTTTCAAAGTGTTTCGAAGAGGACACTTGCGTTGGGAATATTTCAGCAACCTGTTGAGCCCAATACACCACTCGGGACTGATTCAGTTTTGCTTTGGAAATGTAACTTGGATTGTGTTGAATAAGCTGTCTAGTGATGTTCATCGCGACGTGACGGGTCGTGCGTCGAAATGGGAACAGAGTTATCCACTTTATTTTTCCAGGTCTAAATTGTGTTCTTAAACCAATTGGATTGAATCGAACTTTGCGAAGTAGAAACTTGAACCTTTCAAATGAAGAGGAAGTGTACCTCCAGGAAAATAGAAAAGTGTGTCTTTGAAAGGTGGATTAATGCACGTTTTCACGTTCGCATTTTCAGTAATTACCCTCATGTCTCATGTGTGTACTTTATGTTTGGCCTCTCCTGTGAGCGATACAGGGTAGCCAGCATATTTAAGCCTATTTACCATTCAATTTTACAGTAATAAATGCATCCTGATGTATTTTCAGATTATATTTTTAATTAAGCAGATGCATGCACGTTTTAAACGTCGCCAGGAGTGGTAACTCTTGCCTCTGATTATGAAAACGACTCTTATAAGACTATTTTCTGAAGGAGAAAAGATTCAGGACATGGTGTAAAAACTACAGACTTTACATGTGCATCCCCCGTTTACCAACGGTCAGTGCCGTTTTTTAGACTGGACAAATAGATTGGTCGGAACATTTCAGCCCACTTGATTCTACATCGAAGGTTTGACAGCTTTGTTGTCCGCAATGTGCGGCTGGAGCCCGCCGCTGCAGCCGGTGCAATGACCGTCCTCCAGCGGCGACTGGCCGGGCTCTGGCCGTGGCTGCTGATGGCGGCCCTTCAGGTGGTGTTTGGCCAGACGGGCTTGGAGCTGGCGGCCGCAGTGGAGTCGGAGCGATCAGCCACCAGAGCGGTCATCAAGGTGACTCTACTCAAACACGAACACACTATCACTCTGGAAGGGGTGTTTGCTGGAGGGAGCGCCGGCATCGCAGAAGGGAAATTGATGCAGGTAGGTGTCAGATTTGTTTGAGTGGAGTTCATGGAGCAGATATCGTGATTCATTCAACAATACGGAGATACGATTCAGATTCAGTAAAGCTATATTTCACAAAATAGGCCAGATTAGCGTTGGTGCCAACGCTGAAGCTAGCCAACAACATGACAGCCTAGCTATCACTGCACAGCAGGCCCTGTGAAATACATCTGACATTTTTTTCATGCACCTGTCAGATGTAACTGTCTTGATCAGATTTTAGTCTACTAAACTCAGTTTGGCTGCCAACCACACAATATACTGTAAACACAGTTAACTTGATTCTAAGTAAATGTAGGCCTTATAAAAATGTTTACCCCATTTTAGTTTCCATTCACCTATTGTTCAGCCTATGATCATTCACCTCAAAACAGGTGAGTCTTTGAATTAGTCTATTGGTTGCACAGAAATTTGTTTTAGTACCCTACTCTCAATCTTCCAAGTTGTCCTTAGACCGGGCCTACACCACATAGGCCTATATATCAGCATATTATGATATTTTTGTCTCAACCTGCATGCTGTCATTGCTATTACTGCAACTGAATCTGTAAAGCATCTAAAAAAGTAATGCCTGACAGTTTGTGTTATTGGGTCTCTTCTTTGGATTGTGGTATGGAAAAGTTTGCATAGAATCAGTCTGTGTAAGCAAGTTAACATTTTGTTCCAAAGTTGGCCCAGACCTATTTGGTGCGCTACACAAACCATACGCTATCCTTTTTTTTAATTGAGAGGCAGTCACAGAGAGAAGATATTTTAAGTTCAATATTCCAGATAAACATATTTTGTATTTCTGGTGTAGGGCGGCATTCACATGTAAATCACCTGGGCCATGTTTTTTGACTTTTGTCTTCATTGCCAAGCTGATTCCCATGTTAAAACCATTTGTCTACATCTTAAATCTTAAAAGGTGTTGTTTTGGCATAGGCTATTTGAACATTTATTATAATGCATAAAATTTCAGAAAAATAGTAAAATCCTTTTGCAATGTAGATGGTACACAGGGTGTACATCATTTTAGTTAGCCTATATATACTATAAGTCCTCAGAGGACCGAATTTGCCCAATTTGTATAGGGAGGGGATTTCATTTGTTTTCCCATCTCGGGTGATAGATCTGATGGCATAAGCCTGAGTAGTTTATCAACTGTGCAATGATTGGAGTCATAGGTAGATCCTGTGCCTTGAGTACGGTCCACATCCTTAGTGTAGGTTGTTTGTGCATGTACAAATGCAGTGTTGAACTGTACTTATAAGTACAGTTGATGTGTCGGTCATCACAACTAGAGCTGTTGAATTAAAGATCTGTGTGTGTGTGTGTGTGTGTGTGTGTGTTTGGGTCTTCATTTCAGTAAAGGGCTCTCTCACCACACAGAGACAGTGTTGTACTATGCGAGATGCTCTTTGTTGCAGTGCCAACCTGTTTCAACAGGTTTCTGTTGCCTTGGCGCGCCACTTTATGTTCTCTCTTTCTAGTCCCGTCCCCGAGGGGATTGGAGGGGGGTGCAGGTAGATCACAGAGGGAGGAAGAGGGGACAGGGCATTCTTTGGTCCATTTACCAACTCTCCCAGCACTTAGAAAATCCTCCACAAGTTATGAAGGTTACTGGCCCAGTATCTCAACCGACCAAAAAAAAGTACATATTGACTTTAGTGGAACAACCGCCTAACAGAGCATTGATTTGTGCGTACATTTGTGGATCTACCTTTTTGAATAAACACCCACACACACAGAAATATCATGTAGAAGCGAAGCTCACTCTCACCATTTAGGATTAGCTCTTTTTCCCCCCTTTTCTTTTCTCAGTTTTCAGGCGTGTCTGACTCGCTATCCCCAGGCTACTCCGAATTGGACTCGCTCATCCGTGGTGGTGCATGACAGCCAGTTTTCATAACCCACAGTAATTACACCTCTCTGACCACGTTTGATCTTCTTAAGCGTGTTGTTTCTCCAGGCCACAGGTTGGCGAGGAGAGCCCCTGAATTTTCCTCTTTTTCTGGCCCCGCCGGAGGAGAGATACACAGAGAAACACAAGATTAGACACGGTCGAGGCACTTTATTTTAGGAAGAAGAAGGAGAGAGGAACTCTACTATTGCCCTTAAGTGAGCTTATTGCTGTTTTTTGTTTGTGTGATGTTTTTGAGTTTCAGTTTACAGGAATGTTTCACAGACTTGAGATAAATGCTGAATTCCGAAAGCGTGCATTCAAGCAAGAATACTCTTAAGTTTGTACATGTGAGGTTGTGTATATTGGCTTTATTGATTTTTTTTTTCTTTCAGTCAAATGTTTGATGGATATGTTCTTTGGACCTCTGAAAAAAGTTGAATGGTTGAGTGATCTGTAGTGGACATGAGTAGGCTGTAAGTATTGCGATATTCCTTGAGAGGCCATATTCCTTGTACTTGGGACAAAGTTGTTGTGTCTTCATTTCTGAACGTTTCTTGTCCGTTGTTTTCAACAGAGGTTTTATCCATTCCTTTGTGTAAAGCATCTTTGCTGGTTTAGGAGTTGCAGTTGCAAAAACTTTACTGCACTGAATATAAAATCATGATACTTAGGCCTAGGGCTAGGCCATGTTTCAGAACATTATGATGCATCACACTACTTCTGCTGACTCACAACTGGACTGTAAGATCTACTGCTGTTAATTATAAGGACACTTCACCAGTCAGTAGCTGTCCTTTCAACCAGTAAACAATCGGTTCTTTGAGACCGATTGCTTGTGTCAAGTTTTACTTCACCAGAACATGGTTGAACAGCAAAGTGACTTGACTTTGTCAGTTTTTTTTGCATAGCAACAGCATCGTTTGACTAGAATCTGAGTTATTTCCCACTGTGTGTATGCTTTACTTAGTTTTTTTGTATATCACTATCCCAAAGCCTTTATCTCCATTTCTGCTAAAGGTTACGCACACAGATGATTTAGCCATCTTTGCATATGTATGTATGAATGCGTCACATTCTTCCTACCAAGCACCATAACAAAGCCCACTGCATTCTGAGTGGATAAGTGCAGTGCACTGTGGGATAGCTTTGAACTTGAGGCAAAAGGCAGCTGTCCTTGAGGCCTTTGCAAGAGGGAGGGGGGAAGGGGGGGTGCGGGTTCCGCTTGCTGCACCTTTTGAAGTTAATCCTCTGATAGGCCCTCTTCCCAATTAAAAGAAGCTAAACCATTTTTTCGAGGCTTCACTTCTTTTTCGCTTCTCCTTTTTTTCCCCCCTTTTCGGTCTGCTGAAGGCTTTGAAAAGGGGTCTCTCGTTCAGAGACGCCCCACGAAGACATTAGGTATAATTGGAGCAGGCGGAGCAGCAGCAGAGAGAGCGGCAGTTTGAGGCCACCTAGCAACACACCGACACACCGTCTCGTGCTGCTGTCTACCGCCCTTCTGCCTCTCTGGAGTTTGTTATATACTTCTTCATCTTTTCCTCTCCTTAGAGAGAGAGAGAGGGAGAAAAGAGCGCTATCTCTGTACCCAGTCTGCCAATCTAGGGGTCCCGGAGCGTTGGAACCGGAGAGGAGGGTGGGGATGCGTCAAGGGAAGAGATCAAAGCGTGTCAAGTGAAAAACGTGAGTCGAGATGATTAAAAAGGAGGCTGTTTACTCTGCCCTTCCGATACCACCCCCTCACCCTCTCAACAACAGCTGCCCCCACCCTACCACCACTGCCACCCCCATCATTCGGATGGATTTCCTGTCCAAATTTCCTTCCCCGTCCCGGACAGATAATGACTGGTGCGAGTGACCCCTCCTCTTGGGCGCACTCTTCCTGGGCCGTTGTTGTTTGTTGTGCTTCCTCTTTCTCGTTGATTAGGGACTCCCTGCACACATCATCGCTGCGCTGATTGTTTTCTTACAGTGGTGGCGCCTTTGATGTGGGCTCCTCCCCAGTGAAAGTCTCTCTCCTTTTTTTTTTTTTGCATTGAAGACATATAATTTGACTGTGGGTTTGGTTAGGTTTCGTTCACTGAATAATCACTGAATCTAGACGCAGCCAGTGCTCTTGCCTTTTGCACACACTACGTTCTCAGCCTGAGAACGCTAGCGGAGAGCAAAACCTGTTGAGCCAAATGCCTTCCCCTTGGGCAGGAGTCAGTGATATTCTGACTTTATACACTGACAGCAGTTAAAGAGTGTTACCCGCTGTGCAGCGTAGCGTCGTATGTGGACGTGACTGTGTACGCTGTCCTGTACGGCCGCATGTCCGCCTCAGACGGTCCGCAGGCACCCTCCTCAAAGCTGCTGGGCCGGAAAAAGCATCTCAGAAATATCTGGATTGGAACACAGGAAAGGGGGCTGTCCTGTCTGTCCTGGGCCACACGGGGCTGCTTTTGAAATGTGTTTCTGGGTGGAATTGGAGGGTGGGGGGGGTTAGAAAGATGGCAAATCCCTTAAGTCCACCAGGCCTTCTTTTTAAGTCATTAGAACTGGCCTGGAATGCCTAAATGTGTTTGCGTCTGTCAGCCCCATGTTATACAACACATTCTTTTCCATTTCTCATGGTCCTGTTCATGCAAAGGCCTAGAAGACCACTGTTGCCCTTGTCCTCTCTCATGATTCTGTATGTGAGCTAGACACTAGCTACCCAAGAGTATATTTTAAGATCTATAATGTGTAGATTTCAGTAGCTCTACTGTGTTCTGCATACTTCTTATCATGCATTGCTAGACACAGTTGGGGTCCATCCTTCTGAAAGACTAGACCTGAACATTAGACAGGGATTTGAAAATGAGCCTCCTCTCCCGTTTCTTCCCTCCTCCTGCTCTGCTAAGCCAATCACTTGTGTTTTTATGTGACGGACATCCTAAACATCCACTCTCTTCTTAGTGCTTAGGATTCTTTACAGCAAAAGGTCCACTTAAAACAAAAACAAAAAAGTAAGTCTATGATGTGCTTGGGCTGACTGACAGAAGCCTTGTAAAACTATGTGACAACCTAAAGAAATGCACAAATTTGTCAGAAATGACAAATTATGTTTAAGAAAACCCCATGTTATAATAACACGTCATAGGTAGTGTATTTGTATTTTTTGTTGATTCCATATTCTCACTTTCTATTGTTGCATAGAATGCTTTTCGCACGTCTTCCACATGTTTACAGAACTGTTGAGCAAAACAACATGCTTCAGTTTCGGATGTAGAGTGCCCTCATGGACGGGATATGGCCAAAGCCCTGACGTCATGTTGTCCGCATGGCCCTTGTGGAGTCTGTGGACACTGTGACCATAAATTAGGCCACAGGGTTTGCCCACTGGTGCTCGCTGTCCTGTTTTGCTGCTGAGGCCATGGTTTGAGGGTCCTGCAGCACTGCTCAATATGGAAAAGGCATTACCTTCTCCTTGAACTGGACTGTCCTGGGGTGGGCTGGGGTGGGAGGTGTATGTTCAGTAAAAGAAGGCAGAACAGACACATACACACACACACACACACACACACACATACACACACACACACACACACACACACACACACACACACACACACACACACACACACACACACACACACACACACACAGGCTTCTCAAAGATTAAAGAGAGCTTGTCCTCTTTATATCCTTTCCATTTCAATAAACACTGGACAAAGCATTGATGGTTGGCACAGAAACAGCCACCTCTCTGCTGCCCACCTCCTAGCTGGTCTCTCTCTCTCTCTCTCTCTCTCGCAACACAGAGAGGGCAGAAGGCCGCTCCCCACCTGGGTCTGCGCAGACACTGTGAAATCCACCACCTGTTTCTGCTGGCCGGCCAGCCAGCCACCACCACCACGCACTTACCTCGAGCACTGGGAATGCAGGTGTGCATTTGACACGCAAAAAAGACGCCTGTTCAGGCGCAGTGTATCGTGTGTCGCTGCAGGGTGGCTGAGACATGGCCTCGCCCTCCTTCTTAATTGGCAGGTCTGGTGGGTGGGGGTGGTTCTTTTCACACATGCTGCATGCAAGCAAATGCACAGAGCCACCACTGAGGAGAAATGACATCAGCATTTGAGGCTGCTGGTGGTGGATTATTGTTTTTTGACAATCGGGGATAGGTATATGCCACAGTGGCATTATGTAAACCTTAACCTAACTCATATAGGCTATATATAGAGCATCTATGTGTGTGCTTGTGTGCATATACCTATATACTTGTTGTACATATATACTGTACATGTGCACATGAGCTGAACTGTGGCCTGCACTTTAGCTATGCTGGGGGAGAGTGGAGCGGAGTGCAGGGAGGCGGGAGCATGTTTCCTTTACCCCCTCATGTCTGTGTCTGTCTCTATTTTAGTACACAGATGTGTATGTACTGTATGTGTGTGTGTGCTTTGGGAAAACTGGTGGCCTCTTGGCTGATGAAGCGACGTAGTGTACAGTAGTTAATGTGATCGTCCATAGCCCCCGTCTCTCTCTCTCTCGCTCTCCCTCTCCCTCTCTTAATTCAATTCAATTTTAATTCAACAAGCTTTATTGGCATGGATGTACATTTTACAGTGTTGCCAAAGCATTCAATACAATAATAGTAATAATAATAGAGATAATAATAATCATAATAATAATGAAAATAACACCTGGCTCATTAAATGAACAGAAGAAAAAAAACACCTATTGATTATTATGTTATTGATCATGGAACATGGGCTGTTCTCTCAGGATGTCTCTCTCTCTCTCTCTCTCTCTCTCTCTCTCTCTCTCTCTCTCTCTCTCTCTCTCGCAACACAGAGAGGGCAGAAGGCCGCCCCCACCTGGGTCTGGCGCAGACACTGTGAAATCCACCACCTGTTCTGCTGGTGGCCTGGCCAGCCACCACCACCACGACTACCTCGAGCACTGGGAATGCGGGTGTGCATTTGACACGAAAAAAGACGCCTGCTCAGGCTAGTGTATCGCAGTGTCGCTGCAGGGTGGCTGAGACATGGCCTCGCCCTCCTTCTTAATTGGCAGGTCTGGTGGGTGGGGGTGGTTCTTTTCACACATGCTGCATGCAAGCAAATGCACAGAGCCACCACTGAGGAGAAATGACATCAGCATTTGAGGCTGCTGGTGGTGGATTATTGTTTTTTGACAATCGGGGATAGGTATATGCCACAGTGGCATTATGTAAACCTTAACCTAACTCATATAGGCTATATATAGAGCATCTATGTGTGTGCTTGTGTGCATATACCTATATACTTGTTGTACATATATACTGTACATGTGCACATGAGCTGAACTGTGGCCTGCACTTTAGCTATGCTGGGGGAGAGTGGAGCGGAGTGCAGGGAGGCGGGAGCATGTTTCCTTTACCCCCTCATGTCTGTGTCTGTCTCTATTTTAGTACACAGATGTGTATGTACTGTATGTGTGTGTGTGCTTTGGGAAAACTGGTGGCCTCTTGGCTGATGAAGCGACGTAGTGTACAGTAGTTAATGTGATCGTCCATAGCCCCCTCTCTCTCTCTCTCTCTCCTCTCCCTCTCTTAATTCAATTCAATTTTAATTCAACAAGCTTTATTGGCATGGATGTACATTTTACAGTGTTGCCAAAGCATTCAATACAATAATAATAACAATAATAGTAATAATAATAGAGATAATAATAATCATAATAATAATGAAAATAACACCTGGCTCATTAAATGAACAGAAGAAAAAAAACACCTATTGATTATTATGTTATTGATCATGGAACATGGGCTGTTCTCTCAGGATGTCTCTCTCTCTCTCTCTCTCTCTCACTTGCTTGCTTTTCTGCTTGCAGCTGTTTTGTGTGTTTGTGTTCTTTATTGCAGTCAGTAAGAGTTATTTGTCAGGGTTTGGCCTCTGAAAGTTAGTTTCCTTACAACAAGAAAAAAGGTCTGCTATCGGTAATTTGATTTTGTGTGTAACCCCTTAGTCTGGGTCAATGCATCAAAAAACTGTGTGTGTGTGTCAAAGGGAGAGACTGAGCGTTTGGTCCATGCTGTGATCATTTACTAAACTCTATTAACTTGGATCAAAGTGACTTAGATCTCCGAGCAGCCCTGAAAACAAAAGCCATATTGTAACCTCAGATACTGAAGTTGACAGGAAGTGCTTTATGCCCCCACCCCCAAAAATTTTTTTTTAAATCACATGGTCACTGCTGCATCTAGCATTGGCAGTAAGCATTTAACATGTCCTGTTTTTGACCTCTTCTTTTGCCTTTGCCTTTATTCTCTAAAAGATTTAGGCGCCTGTAAAGAAGAGTGCCAACCCTACCCTCCTAAAATACGCCTGTTCAAGAAATCAAAGCTCCTAGACGGGCCCAAAACGACTGACTCAAATAGGTGGCTTTAGTCAAAATAGTTTTCGTTTTTTGAAGATTAGTTACCATGGCAGTGTGTCTGCTTATGGTTAAACAAATAGATTTAAATTGGAGGAGGGGAAAAAAACCCATGTAGGCCTACTCTTGTTACCCTCCCGTCAAGGCGAAGCAAGTTGGAACAGCCGATGAGTTTAATTTGCTGTTTCATCATCTCAAGAAGATGTGAATGTTGGTGGTGAGAGACGGTTTTCTCACATTGGCCTGTGTGGTAATGACACTTTCTTGCTCAGACGGGACAGGAAAGTATGTGCGGATTCCTGTTTTATTATTGACATTGTGTGCTGGCTCTCCCGTCGGAGGCTGTTCTCACTGGCACTGAGGGTCCTGCCCTTCCAAAACGGCCCTGAGAGAAAAGGAAAGATTAGAGAGCCATTGATTGACCATTACGAGCAACACAGTAAAGTAATTGTAAAACATTTTGTGTATTTTGGCATGAGGGTTCATGCTAGCCATGCTGGCAAAATGTCCACGGCTCTGTCTTTGTGTCTATGTGGCTTGTGGTCAATGTGGCATTCCTCCACCTCAGGTCTTCCAGATAAAGAATAATACATGCAGTGTGTACAGATTGCTTTGATGTGTACATGATGCATGACAAGTAGCATAGTTACTCATGAAAGTACATAATTTCTTCATGGTGTGGTGGCAGAACTTCGGCAACACTACCTCCCTATTGTAAGGTAACCAAGGAAGCTCAGCAGTAGCATACTGTGTCACTGTTTGCAACTCTGTGTTCTACAGTCGTTTTGACATGAAACTGACTTTACTTTCCTTTCCTATGCCAGAAGTGAGTTTGTAGTCAGACCTAGCAATGTTTGAGTTTTATGTGGTGTTATATTTATGAGTGACAGTCTGGAGTTTCTTGTTGACCCTGACAAGTCAGGTCAGTGTGTGCTTTTGTGTGAGACGAGTTCTTGAAGTAATTGTGTTCCCACGCGGACAGACCGCTCTGAAGTTGGAAGCGTCCATGGCGTGGAGGTCTGAGAGTTGAGCTTTGAGCACGAGTGACTGCCATCTATTTGGATGTGAAAATTGTCTCACCTATATGTTGACAGCGATATGCTGTCGGAAACAAGAAACCTTTTCCTCCAAAGATTAACCTATTTCAAGGCTTAGACCACCTCTTAGAACCAGTCAATGAGTGGTCCTTGTGGAATGCTTTTGGTATGCACGTAAACCTACTATGATAGGCAGAACCCTATCTGAACTAAGACAATCCGCCAAAAACAATAGTTGTATGCTTCCCAATTCTCTTCTTGTTTAAATTGTGGATCTTTACTTAGAGGAGAGTGTTCCTGAATGAACTTAGTTTTGATAGTAGCTGAGTTTGGAACTATACTGTTCCGAGCAAGATGCCACTTTTTCTCTCCCTGTTGGTTACCATAGTTGTTGGGCAGCAATGCATTTGTGAAGCGCACCCCAGGGGTAGACAAGCCAGAGCCAGAATGGCTCCAGAGCAAGTTGCTGTCAGAGTGCTAGCAAAGGGCTCTTTGTATCGAAACAGATTTACTAAGGGTTCTACGTCAGGCACCTTAATAGCGATCCCGTAAAGGCCTTGAACTATTACAAAGCTGATAGTCCAAACAGTTCCAAATAGTTTCTGTGGGGACCCCTTGTATGGAGTCTTTGAGAGGTCTCTGTCAAAACAACCCATTGAATAGTTTTTTTTTTTTTTTAGTGTATATGACACTTGGGCATACACTAATCAGAGATGCTTTGGTTACTAGAAAGTGATGTGCTTTACTTACAGCATGGCGCCCTGATGCAATGGCCGCCTTCTCCCAAGTCCCTGGGCCGGGCGGATAAGAATGTTACTAGCCATTCTGGCGGGTGCTTTGGGTCACATGCTGCCGGCCGAGGCAACTGATGCATCCCGGAGCGGCCTTCTCCCAAGCTCCCCCTGGGCCCGGGCTGGTGCAGGAAACACCCCCCGAGTTGAGTAGCCATTCACAAATGTGCTTTGGGTATGTCTGGCACGAAAGGGTCATCTCCAGCATGCTCGACGGAATTGCCGTTGACCTCTGGACCGACTCTCTCTCTCTCTTTCTCTCCCTCTCTTTCTTTCTCTCTCTCTCTCTCTCTCCTCGCTCTCTCTCTCATTCTCCCCCTCCCTAATTAAAAGCTGTCCCTCTCACTGCCTCCCTTTTTTCCCTCCCTGCCTAAAGTGAATGCCTTGGCACTGCGCAGGAATGTTTAAGCACTGTTGCTCCAGTGGCTCCGAGTGCGATTACAGGGGCTGGACAAGGAGCTTGTGCCCACACACTTAACCCCTTCCAGCCTGGCCCGAGCCATGTAGCCAGCCACAGAACAGTATAGCACAGCACTAACCTCAACAGTCTCAACAGAATTCAAATTAGTCATCCAGTCCCTTACTGGATTCCACCCAGTTCTCAGTACCGCAACATCCAACTGTCTTTGTTGTATCTTCAGACACAAAGGCATAAAAGGCATAAAATCTCTATGGCTATGATGACTGTAATGATTGAGTAGTCTGATTGAATGGTCTGATAGTTGTATAACCTTGTGCTTTCCCGGTTGCATCTGCATGCCCAGAATAAAATGTCTCTGGTGTATAAGTTCAGTGAGAGTGCACTCTTCAGCTCGCTCTGTGCAACAAAAATCTCAAGCCATTCCAATGCTTTACGGCTTCATCATGGCTTTACGTTCTGTCACTCCTGCAGTAGTGCAGTAGTGCAGGCGGGGAGTGTGTGTGTGTGTGTGTGAGGCTGTTAAATGTTGGTCTCTGGCACAGTCCTGCACCCACTATCAGCCCCCATCTCTTACGTAATCTCTCTATTTACATTTTCATGAATATGGCACTTCCTGCGTCCTAGAATCTTTAAGGGAAAATGACCCTCCGTTGTCCAAAGTCCACAGTCAGTGGGTCCGAGCTGATTTGATGGGTATCGCACAAGGTTCAAAAGATATGCTGAGGGTGCTTAGCGACTAGTTTGGAGTATTTTGGGATGTCCGAGCTCTTTTGACCTTGTTTAGTCATGAAAGGTGGAATATTGTGTTTGGTAGCAAACTTCACTTATAAATAGTGGGTGTCTCTTAGTCTGGATTATGGAGAAGAGCTAGAAGGTTTTAACTGCATTTGCTTTAAAGGTATTGATTTTATTTCGCACCTCTTGCTCTCTCACTTCTGCCCTCTCTCTCTCTCCCTCCCTCACTCATTCTCTCTCTCTCTCTCTTTTTCTCTCTCCCTCTCCTTTTGCACTCTCCCTCTCTGTCCTCATCGCCACTTGCTTAGCACATTATAGCATTATAGCTTCTTGTCCCTCAAGTGGACTCTGCTGCGCTTGGCTTTGCACTTTGAACACACACACACACACACACACACACACACACACACACTCAGAGAGAGAGAGAGATCTGAGGGAACAGGGCTCCTAGACCTAGGTTTTGATAAGAGTAGCTATTTAAAGCCAACCAGGGGGAGGTTGCTTCCCTTTGTTCAGAGCCCTAGTACCACACAGTGACATGGTTGTGTGTGTGTGTGTGTGTGTGTTTCCCTCTACCACCACCCCTCCTTTACCCCTGGAATCCTGCTGTCATAGGCTGTCAGCGTTCAGCCTCCCTCCAGATAATGGCATGTTTCAGAGGCCTTGGACTGTCTGGCAGGGCTCAAGCCATGGGCAAATATAATAGCCCCATTTTGCACCAGGTTTTAACCTCTCCTTAACCCATATACCCACCCACACCTGTACACACACCCGCTTCCTACACATGTTTACATACAGGGTTTATGTGTGCCTGTGTGAGGCTGTTTGTGCAGTAGTGAGCCCTACTATATTATGTGGGGCTTTCTGAAAAGAGCACATGGAGCTGGAAGCTGAGTGGCTGGGACTGGAACAGAGGTGTGATGCAGTCCACGTAGAGAGGGGAGTCATGCTGGCCCTAATCCCCCACCCCTGCGCTGGAGTGCCTGTGTTCTGTTGCTGTCTTGCCCTGGGTGCCCTGCCAAGGAGTGCCATGATGGCTATGATGACGGTGATGATTGAGTAGGGCCTGATAGTTGTATAACCTTGTGCTTCCCCTTTATTAGATAAATGCGCGGGCTCAATTAGTGTCGAGTTTGCTCTTGATTTTTGCATTCCTTCCATTCAGCGCACATTCACAGACACACACGTGTGTTTGGACATGCACGGAATGTTCTCCCAAGGATGATTTTAATGTTTCTCCACATAGAAGCGTTTCGCACGGCCCCTGACAGTGCAGAGCCATTTTTTCACGTCTGAGTTATTGTTGGCTTCATATTTTGCCCTGGTCCAACACGGCCCCCTTGTCATCAAGGCCATTTGTTATTTTCCATTTATTCTGTCACGTCTCCATGCAACACCTGACGGGAGCAGTGGTGTAGTAGCACTCACAGTAGCTTGTGTGGCTGTGGCTGTGTTTAACTGCATGCACTTCGGGCCAATTAAAAAAAATATGACACTGATTCAGGCATGACGTCCAAAACCATAAGCTATCAGACTCGGGTGCCAAAAGTCATGATCAACACGTTCGTTTTATGGACTCTTCATAAAACTTGTCCATGTTGATGTTCTGTCGGTGTTAATCAGACACCCGCAGTTACCCCATTTCGGAACTGTTTTTGTTTCAGGGGGAAATGAGAGTGAGTTGGGGCATGTTGACATGAAGTTTTATTGGGTTGGCATGTGAAATGGTGGCAGACAGGACATATCCATGGAAAGGGCAGATGTAAGCTGGTGTCTAGTGTAGTGTAATGGAATGTAATTCAATGTAATTCTTTGACCCACCTCCACATTGCCTCCCCTCCTGCTACCACAGTCACTGCTGCCGCCACTGCTTCTGCTTCTGCTTCTGCTTCTGCTTCTGCTTCTGCTTCTGCTGCCTTCCACTGTTTGCTGACTCTGTTAACTATTACCAAGCACTGTGTACTTTGGCGGCATCCCAAAACTGTTACACACGCGGCCGATTATCAAAGCGGACTTGCACTACGGGGCTGGAGTCCTTCCAAAAACCCAGAGCTAGGTTCTGCACCCCCCCCCCCCACCCCTCCACTCCACCCCCTTATCCCCCAGGCCAACAGACAAAACACCCACATCGAAGACCTGGTCAGGTAGCCACACCCCACCACCACCACCACACCGCACCTTTCCAACTGCTCGCGTACAGTTCTATGCCACCTGATCAAAGACAAAGGCAGGGACGATCAACAGCTGTCGCCCGCCTGTTTGCCTACTGGGAGAGATCGTGCATTGTTCAGACACTATGCAGCAGAGATGCTGTGATGTAATGCATTGTTGGTGCCATATCCCAATGGTTTTCTGAACTCGAGGAAAAGTAGATATTGATGGCACCGTGAAAGGCAAACCTTAGATAGAGTAAGTAAATAAATCATTGACGGTCATTTTTCTGTCCATATCTGTGCACGGGCCTTGCTTACAGTGCTGTGTGGAGGTGCTGTAACCATGTGCTATGTGATTACGCAGCCTCTTCACAAATGGAGTTTGAACCTCCAGCCTCGTTATTGTGATGTCAATTGTTTCCCCTGCTGGACATAGGCACCCATGCATATCAAGTGAATGGAATGTGATTTTTTTACATACATTTATTCATTGAGTAGATGCATTCATCCAAACTTTTTACATTGTCCAAATGCATGGACAGATTTACTTATTTGACTCCAAAAAAGGCCACAATTGTTTCTACGTATAAGGATGGTCACATTCCCATAAGTAAACTGGGACTGTAGAGAAATGGAGTTAAAGACAGATGCAGAAGATCGAGATGGAGTGGAATTGGTTGGTTATGGTTGGTGGTGTTTTGGCAGGGAATACCAGTAGCAGCCACAGAGGCCTGTGCTTCATCTGGTCGTAAAGAAGTGACGGGGAAACCCTTCCTGGAACTTGCTCCCACTGAGCAAGCTCATCGCCCGGCGATGTCACCCTCGGCCCCGCCTAGAGAAGATCAGAGTTTCTCATTGGACGATTATCGCGGACTCTTATCTCTCCAAATTGGTATCAATTTCCTGATCCTGCCTCAGTGCCATTTCATCCCTGTCTTTCATGCAAAGGGAAGGTGCTGTTAAAAAAAGAGGGCTGACAATGGCAGCGCCTATTTCTTTTATCTGTGACCTGAATACATGATTCACTGCAAATGCTAAATACGTTTAAATAAAAGGGCTGCTTGCTTCTTTCCCCGGGGGTCCGGGACAATGATACTCTCTGGACAAGAGGTGCACTCTGGGAATCTGAGGAAGTGAATCTGTGGTTGGTGGCAAAGCATTGACGGACAGGCCAGACCCAGCTTTTCATTTTTTTGCAACAATGCGCCGAAACAAGGTATTCGGCACGCACCTTGTGTCGTTGGCTAATCGTGCTTGCAATTCAGACTGCTTTCTTCCAGAAAGTTCTGGTATAGTAACTTCAAAGGTTGCTCTGTTGGAGGTGATGAAATTACGTGTTTTGAGTGCAGCGCCTGTGGGCCATGGCGTTTTACAGGATCCCTTTCTCTTCCTTTCGTTTCATAGCTGGGCCATTATGACGAACTTTATAGTCAGTTATATAATGTGCATAAAATAGCCTGGGTCAGTTGCATGGGCCTTTGTTAAATGCTGGTAAATGGATAGCCCGAGGCACTAGGCTTTGATAGGCCAGTCATTTGGTGTCTGCAGTTGCCTTGTCATTTATTTTCTCCATGATTTCTCGCAGTCTCATTTGTCGTCATTGTCTCGAGATGTGTCATGAGTGGTGGTCGGAGGCCCCTCTGCTAGCACTGACGGAGGTGTTTGGGGAGAGTGGGTATTAGGTGATGGTGGGGGCTGCTGAACATTGCCTCAACCTGACGGTGTAAACTTGAGATGGGTCGGAGAGCAGCAGGCGATGGCAGCTAGGCGAGGCAAGCCGAGCGAGCGAGAGGGAGGGGACGACCATTAGACACGTTTTCCATGCTGGCTAAAAGAGAGCAGAGAGCTTTTGTTTTCTCGCCATAATAATTTCCTTTTGGGTCACTTCCACGGGCTTTTCAGGGCAGTGAAAGTGGAGACACACACCCGAGCTCCATTACACGGACCATCAGATAGAGCGAGGCAGATAAGTCCTCTCCCCATATAATAAACGCCTCATATTCCATCTTCAAAGCTGAGAGTGCTCCTATCTCTCCACCAAGTAAGGCACACAACCAAGCAGCCAATAATGTTGTGAAACAGGGTAATTGAGAGAGAAAGTGTGCGAGAGAGAGATTGAGAGAGGGAGAGAGAGAGAGAGAGGGAGGGAGGGAGGGACTGACTGACTGAGTCAGACAAAGAGAGAGACAGACCTGGACCTTGAAAAGGATACCCCCCACAAAGCCTACGCCCCTCCTTGTCTCTGTCCATCGGCTTCATAGCTTAGTGAGCGCCTGAGCGGGAGAAAGGTTAATGTAGCAGGCCCGGCTGCTCAACCTATGCCACTTTTTCAGGAAGTGTTCTGGAGCGAATCACAAATCGTGGACAAGTGAAGTTAACCCCCTTTCACACTGTGTGTGTGTGTGTGTGTGTGTGGGGTGGGCAGTGGTTGCTTAAGTTCAGGGTTCACTCCCAGGGCCAAGGCAATCATTGACACGGTTAGGCAGTTTACACCTTTTTAATGGACCGAGCCTCAGTGCTCAGATCAAACCCTATTTAATAACTCCCCCCACTTCAAAGCGCCAGCAGACAGAGACAACAGGTAATAAATCCCTGGAAAAGTAAATAGTGGAAAGAAGGCCTGGGCCCCGCCCTTGGGATCGGTGCACGGTTTCAGACCAGCAGGGTTTTGAATGACAGCAGAAGTAACTGTAGCTGCAAGTCAGGGTTTCAAGCTCCCTTTTAAGCGAGGCGTCTCGGGCATGCACCCTCCCCACCTTCACTTTCACCTGAGGTTAACACCTTGTCTCGCCACTCAGTTCATTTGGGCTGCTGTCTGTTGCCACCTACAAGATTGGACGGGTGAGACAGGTGCGCTGAAGCTGTTCCCACTGGAAGCGTTCAGGCACTGCCACTCTTTGACAGGACCACGGTGCTCCTGACAAATGTTTATCAGGAAAGAAGTAGCACCCACAAACTACTAACATATATCAAACTGACAGTCTTTTTACTGCTGCATGCCTCCTGCTTGGTTGGATATTGGATTTCGATTGGGAAAGGGAGAAGGTTGGAGACAAGATGTTGTGGATTCATGAACACTATTTTTTGAGCTATGATTTTTGTTGAGCTATGATTTTTGTTGAGCTATGATTTTTGTTTATGAATGTAATAGTAATATAATGGACGACTTCACATATCATAATTAGCCTGAGATTTTTTTTCCTTTTTTTTCATGTGATATATCCATGCAGAGGACTCAGTTGGAAAACTTTGAACTGCATTGTTCATTGTTGAATTCTCATCTTAAGTCCTAATCTAATGTAAATAGAAGTGAGACAGGGCCTCCATTTGAGGCGGCTATTTTAAGGCTGGGCTTTGTTCCCCATGCGAATGGAAATCCTTGCACTTTAACCTGGAAATCATTGTGCCTCTCCATATGAGAGCGTGCTTGAGTTAACAAGACGGTGACTTCAAAAGAAATTCTTTTCAGTTTTTTCCCCCGTGATTAATCCTAATCAGTGAGCATAAGAGGAACAGTAAATTGACTTTGCAGTCCTTTGGAGATATTTAATAAAGAGGCATCACAGTTGAGTTGAAGTATGTCTATCCGGCCTGCTAGGGGCCAAAGCACTATTTCCTCTTTATCTGCTTGAGCTTCCTCCCCAATGGCGCCCTCCGCTCCTTGTAACCTGAAAACTACTTGCAAACACGTTTATGCTTGCGGCTTTCTCCTGCCTTATTTTTAGATATGCTATCTGATATCGTCATGGCAATGCAGCGTAAACAAACAGGGGATTTTGGGGTTTGACACTGTCAGCAGCCCGTGCCCTGGCCTCATCTTTCGCTTTGATCAGAGAGCGTTTCTCTTCTGCCAAGCATCCAGAGTAGCTTTAAGAAAACACAACAAAGCAAAACACAACAGGAACTACCGTGAACCCCTGGCGCACAGCAACAGTGACGCTCCCGTGAACGCGGCCGACCTGTTGTGGAGACCGATTGAAGAAATATCTTGACCGGCGATCAGTGCGTCCGCCCCTCGTGTGAGCGGGCTGTATAGATCGGCATTGGCACCTCGCGTGCAGCCCTCGGCTCACAGAATTCTGGAGGGTGGGAGGCGGGCGTGTGTCAGTGTGCCTGTTCTGTGTACTGCCCAGATTGTTATGCACTGTTATTTTGTAGCATGCTGTGTGTGTGTGTGTGTGTGTGTGTGTGTGTGCGCAGGGAGGTATGGGGATTGGTGGAGGGAGGTTGTGTGGGCCAGACCCTATGTGGCCGTTGCATGGCTGCATTGTGGAATCTGATTGCCATGGGGGATGGTGAGGTGTGGAGGAGGGAATGGGGGGTGTGGTGGGTGAGCATATGGGCCCATACATGGTGAGGTCATCGTTCGCTGGGGGGGAGCGGCTGCACCCGCATGTACCGGATAGGGGTTAGCAAAGATGTCATCGAGGGCACACAATTAGCATGTTCATGTCTTAGCTAGTTGGCCTAGTTCTAGTTGTGGAGAGCTGAAAAGCGTGGTGCTGGGGACGAGCGCCTGTGCTACTGGATGGGGAGGGTGGGGGATCGCTATGCTGGACTCTGATTTGAGGCTTGTTTCCCCCTCTGGAGCTTTGCCTACTCGCATGTCCTCATCACCCCACTCCTCAAGAGGCCCTATATCTGTAGGAACGGTCTTTTTCTCCCACTCTCTGTCTTTCTCCATCTCTTTCAAACACAGGCACACTTTCTCTTATATCCACACGCACGCACGCACGCACGCACGCACGCCATTTAGCCTGATGTCATCATTTCTTAATCTTTTGTTTTCCTTACTCTTCTTCTCTCTCTTCTGCTCCATCTCTTCTGCTCCATCTCTTCTGCTCCATCTCTTCCTCTCCTCACGCTTGCTCTCATACAGCTTTTGTTATGATCCTCCTGATAAGAAGGCAAACATAACAAACCAATTAACAAGTGGCTAAAAAGATGCTTTGTGTCCATTTCTCTTTTTTTCTGCAAATGCAAGCTATATAATAGGCCATTAATTCTATGGGAGCCGCAAAAGTGGGCTGCTTGCCAAACTCCACCTCTGCCTCTCAGACCCCTCAACTGTGAGTGTGTGTGTGTGTGTGTGTGTGTGTGTGTGTGTGTGTGTGTGTGGGGGTTGTAATAGAGGATGGGGGTGCTGCAACAGTGTGTACATTGCCGATCCATTTCAGTTGACAATTATGTCAGAAATGCCATCCTAGCCTTACATGCACACAATGTGGGCCAGAATCTCTGCACTCTCAATAAAGTCACCACAAGGCCCATGTCCCTGTCCTACCCTAATGTCCTAATGTATTCATTTCAGGACCGAAATCCTCTCTTCTTTTTTGTAGCAAAGTGGCAAGTACTTTGCGAGCAGCCATGTTATTCCGTCTGAAACTGGTTTGTTTTGCCATTGCCCTTGGAACAGTATCAGTGGGAATTAGTGTCGGCCTCCCAACGTCCCACCCGGCTTGGAGTGTAATCTTAACTTCCAGCATTCAAAACCTGTCAATGAAAGGCCAGCTGTTCCTCTACCCCTCTCCACCCCCTTCCAAAAACTACGACCCCCCTCCTTCCGGCTCCCGCCTTGCCGCCAAAACTTCCACCATCGACTCCCACTGCCAACATTCCCACCCTCACCCCTGTCCAGCCTCCCCCCATGCCCCGCTGAGCCAAGGCATCCCTGGCAGCGAGCATAAAGCTAAAGTGCTGTTTCCAGTGGGCATCAGGTTGCACCAGCACATGTATGTTCATTTAGAAGGGATGTGGTTAGCACACAGTGCGACTAGCTGCGCTGCCAGCCCTGCTCCATTCATCCAATCTGAGGTCCGGTGGCAAGGACGCAGTTCTGTAAATCTTAACCATACGACCCGAAATAGAGCACAACAGGCTATAATGCTGCCGGCTGCCTCCCCCTTCAGAAAAAAAGAAGAGGAAAAAAAGCCTCTTGACTGCTGCTGGTAGCTGCATTCCCAGGATAAGACTCTTTGTAGAGAATTATAGTGTATGGAGTCAGCCCATATGTTTAGTTCTTGTCAGTGTAAGTGTACTAGAAGGAGACTTTCTGTAGACTGTAAACGGCGAGATGGCTGCATTGGTCTCTGAAAGTCTGTGTTGTTATTTTGGGGTTATCTGTTTGACCCACTTGGTTTGTAATTGCATTCTAAACAGTTTCCTTTTCCTCAGTGCCAATGATCATTCATCTGTACTTATATACTTACAAGTTATATACTTGCATGTCAAGCACAATTGATCCAAAACCAATGCATTTTCAAAATGTAATTCCTCCTTCAAAGTCCTCCCAAACGTCTTTGTTCCGTGTGTGTTTTAGTGTTTTCCCACACACTCAGCTCAAGTGGATTTCTGTAGGCACTTTTCCTAGTCCTGTAGGTCCTCATTATTAGCCTGGAACAGCCCAGGCCAGCTCAGCTTGTCTGTTAGCCCTGTGTGCAAGTGGTGGGCCCCCCAGCAGAAGGCAGCTCTACTGATCGGCATGTTCTGCATTCCCATGACTAGGGTTACCATAACTTCGCCATATACATCCTCCCAGGCCAAGACCACCAGCGGGATCATTTCCCGCCAAGACGATCGCTCACCACATTAATATATTACCTGCTCCTTTGACCCTATTTACATATGTGAGGTGTAGCATGTGATTGTGAAGAGATTGCACACATTCTGTAATGAAGGAGTTCTCAAGTTCTGTTCCTGTACATTCAGCCCCTTCCTTCAGTGACCTTAAAGGTAAATAAATATAATTTAAAAACTCCAGAGATAAACAGGAGAGAGAAACTGTAATGTGAAATATTTACAATATTTAGTTTCACACATTGTTGTTGAGCCAAGAATTTATAGGGTGCACAGTATTTTTAGTGATAATAATTTGATTAAAACATCACTGTCAACGATATCCTATAGCTGTCCTTTCAGGATGTTTGTGAAATGTACTAAAACAGATTTGGACTGTGTCTGCAACATAACCCTAACCCTGTTAAACATTGAAAATAGTTTTGAAAACTGTTATAGCTCTGAATGTTTGGCCTTCAACTGTAGACGTTTGGTGGCTGTGTAAGTAATGTGCAGCCTGGTGAGTTGCTCTGCTGCTGTCTGACGTTGTGAAGCTGTGGAGATCGGAAGGTTTAATAAAAGGCCAGGAAAAAAGAACCCCTCTGTGAAAAGTTGCCAGGTCTTGAAGATGCCCCCCCACCCCCTTCCCTTTTTTGTCTCCTTTAATTTAGCTTCCCTTTTCCTTCTAACTGAAGTGGGTCAGTTTTAATAAGAGCGCATTGTTTCACTGACGGGTCGCCGCCTGCTCACAGCTGTGGACGAAGCTATCTAGCATGTTTGGCACAGCAGGAGGAGGAGGTGGAGCAGGCAGAGGGGGTGGAGGAGGAGGTGGTGGAAGAAAGGGCTCAAACCTACACACTGACTGGATGAGTAGCAGCTTTCTGGCTCCAAGAAGGCCATGTGTGTGTGTGCCGGCGGCTCTTCTCCTAACTGGCTTGAAAATGAGATTGGTCAGGGCAAAGTAGTGGGAGATCAGGCCACAGAGTGCGGTGGGGAGGGAGGGCTCGGTCTCACAGGGCGATTAAAGCCTGGACATTTGCATGCGTGGTGCGCTGTCTATTTGGCTGCGCTGCCCTTTGATGTCACAGGGCCTCTTTTGTTTCTCTTCGCCCCGGCTCGGAGAGCCAAGCGTCGGGTGAATAAACAGCGCCGCAGACCTCCAGATAAGCACTGACTACGTGCAAAACTAGCCCCCGTGCAGACACTTCTACTGACCGTGTCTACACAACCCGTGTCATGTATTAACATCACACGCTGGTGCTCTAGCTTGTATTGAGAGGATTTTGACCTCGGTGACCAATGTCTCTTTGAAGGTGTTTATGCAGGTTGATTATGCCTCCTGGTACATGGTAATTCTCTTTCTCTCTCTCTCTCCCTCACACACACACACACACACACACAAATACCCCATGCACTCCGCTTGCAACTCTTCCAATGTCATACATAAGGCTTGTTCAGGCAGCCCTACTATCGGTACAAATCAGATACTGTTTATAGTCATAACATAAGCCCCTTATCCCTACGGCCCATCTCTCTCCCTGTCCAACCCCCAGAGGGCCCAGCGTGTCCTTTCTCTGTCACTGCACCCCCCCACTACCCCTACACTCAGTTCGGCCCCTAGGGGTCATGGGATGGGCCAAACCTGTCAGCTCCTCTGCCATCTTCCAGTGCCAGCAGCAGCAGCAGCAGTCAAGTCATGAGTTGTAGGAACCAGGTCACAAAGTGCACATGGAACTTAATCAAGGGAAAGCCACCGTGCTGCCCTGGAGCAAGCCTGTAGCCAGGGAGACTGGCTCCACAGTCAACCTCAAACCCGTCTCCTATGCCAAGCTCCCGCCCCCCACCAGCAACCCAGCTTAGATATATTGGGGGTGGGGGAGGGGGTAAAGAACATTTGATAAAGAACATTTTCCTTCTGTGAAAAACCAGCGGCCTATTCAAGAGCATGGAGGGAAAATAGGGGCATCCTGGGACCCGAAAGGCATGCCCATATACTCCTGTTTGGGATTATGTTTCAGAGGCCAGCTGTCTCAGAATCCTCGCTCATTCATGGCACAGCAGAGCATAGCATTAAGCTTGAGATTCCGTTGCTACCAGATAGCACAAAAGTACCTGTGATGGGGAAACCTGTGAATGAGCCTCACTCCTCAAAGTTACTGTGTTTATCTGTGTGTGTGTGTGTGTGTGTGTGTGTGTGTGTGTGTGTGGGGGTCTGCAGCACTATCATTATCTGGCCTCTCTTTTGTGTGCCTTTGCGTATCATCACGTCTGGGTGCTTTCCACCAGACACAGACTGCAGAAGCCACCAAAGGCAACGAGGAGAGAAGGGGGCCTTTGAAAAGCAGCAGAATCAATGGAGATGAATATGAACAGATTACGTATTCTTCTGAGGCATAGAGAGGAAGCCATGCCTGCTGGGGTACCCGGCGGCTCCGCTGGCGAACTGACGACTGCTCACAGGTGCAGGGAAGAGGCAGGGCACCCTTTTGTTTTTCCTCAATCACTCTCCACGGGGCTTGTGCCTCATGGTTTCCCCCTCTTCCTCCCTCTTCCTCTCAGTTTGCCGTTATTTCTTCCACTTGCTTTGTTTTAGTATTTCTTTCTATTTTTTCACCCATTGCTGCCTTAGTCTTTCTCTCTCTCGCTCTCTCTGTCTCTATCTCACTCTCTTTCTCTCTCGCATTCTCTTTCTCTCCAGATCCTGTTGCCCCTGCCACCTTTACACTGGTTCTTATCTGGGCCTCTCATCTCTCTAGTCTTTTCGCGTTTCTGCACGTACGGCCTTTGTGTCTTATCAGTAATCCACATCTCTTATCAGTTCCTTTTATGTGCAAGCTTTTTTTTTCCCTCTTCTTTTTTCTCCCCCTCTCTTCATAGTCGGCAAGCTTTTATTCCACTCTGAGCCTTCATAATAAAGCCTACATCAAGGTCCTAGCCCAAAATGGGTGACGTCTCCAAATAGCGGAGGAATGCCAACTCAATGAACCTGAAGTGTTCGCTGGCAATATTTCAGCAGTAACACAAGCAAGTGACATTTAGCAAAAACGTTTTTAGAGGAGGAAAAGTTTCTGACTTTATCATCGTCCAGCCACACTGGCCCCTGAACATTTCCTCCCAATGAAGACTCTTGTCCTTTAAGGATACAGTATGCCTGGAATGTCTTTGTAAATGACTGCCTTGCGCCTTTCCTAATTAAGTGGTTCGAACTGTGTCATCCTCAAGCTCGTCCAGATTTTCCCTTTGTCTCTGCTCTTCCCATTATGTTCCTATGGGACCAAATTGAAAATCCTTTCACAGCATTGAGGTAAGTATAGGGGCATGCTGGAAAGTTTAACGATTACAATAAAAGCAATTGGTCATTAGCTTGAACTTTGGAAGTTAGGTCATTCAGTGTCGATTTGATGGTCAGAATTTATTTCCTAATGCTTATAGATGATGGGTCTGGAACAAGTATCTGACTTCCTGATGTTCAAATGGGGATAATTATGGGAAATGAGATGGAAGTGGCTGTTTAATGTGTCTGTGCAGAGGTCAACTAATCACTTTCCCAGGGTTTTTACGCTAGACAAGAGGTCTTTGGTGCCCCCTCTCTGTATAGCTCTCTCAAGCAGGCTTTGCTATTTAGTATAGCTGTTTGTTTGTTTGTTTGATTTATGCGAAGATAGTGGCTAAAGACGTCAACATGTACTCTCATACATACCTCCATTCATGAGGTCAGTGAGATTCAGTTAAACAGCGGTGTCAGCAGTGAGATATGCTTGTTTAGAAAACGGGATTATTGTTTACCTTTCCGATTAAAACGGAGGTTATTCTCCTGAGACATTTATGGACTTTGGCGAGTAGATAACGCATACTGCAAACATTAAAATGCCATCAGTCAATCGGACATGTCCCACTCCAGTCATACAAACCTGATTTATCATTTCCTGGAGATACAGGTGCTATGTCTGTACATTCGGCCATAAGTTGTCACTTGCCTATTTTGAGGTTCCTATTTTACGCTTTCCTCTCTCTAAGATAAGTTTTAAAATACCCTTCCTTTATGACTGAACAGTATTAAGTCAACAGTATTTGAATCTCAGGATGAGGTACGAGAAGCACTAATTGTTCATTTGTTGATTTTGATTTCATGAAAATCTAGTTTCTAGCCTTTGATGAGTTTCATTGAAGCCTTCCACTCTTGGGTTTTATACATGTGGTGCCATCAGGAAATAATAGGCCTACAGTGTAACGCCTGGAGTGTTTTGCTTTCCTTTAATATACTCTGCATTGTGTTTTTAAAAGAAAAGTTTAAATAATACGACGTGACGTTCAAACTGGGTCTTACTGAATTAGTGTATTGCTTGTACATATGTCATCACATGCAGATGCTCCTGGGGCGGTGGCACCCTAAGTTAAAGTTAATTTTTGCGGCACACCTACACCATTTACCGTTACCCTTACATTCCCGTGTGAAAATAAAGAAAAGCACAACTCATGTGGGGAAATTCAGGGAAACAACATTAACCCTGCTACAACTGCTTGAAACCATACATGCTCCAGCAAGTAGATTATGATGTATGTGTATAGTAAGGAACTAGTGCAGTGGGTAGTATTATTTTTTGCTGTTATTATTTCAGTAGTAATTTGTTTCACAAGCTTGTCTCTTTTTTCTGTCAGCTTCTATGCAGGGGGATAGGATAATTATACAGGAGGGGAATAGGATAATTATGTTAACAGAAAACGTACATCAGCAATCACAGAAGTACAGGTGACGTACTTCTGAGCACCGATCTTGTAGAGTGACCCTTGATGAGAGCACCTTGATGAGTCTTGAAGAGTGAGCCTGAGCTCCTCAAACTCTTGGCATATATTTTGTTTCAAAAGTCCCTCCTACACTCTAAATGCTAATACCATGGTCTGGTCATCTTGTTCTGTATGAAAATAAATCTCCACCTTGATTGGGATTGTTCTCAAGGCCTTCCCCCATACCGTTTCTCCAAATGTAAGTGTTGTCACACCTATTTTCTCCAAATGTTAGTGTTGTCACACGGTTCCTTCCTGGCCCCAAGTGAGGCCATAGCATGGACCTTTGAGTGTTGTATTGATAAGATCGCCTTGTGGGACATAAAGTAGCATATGATGTTCTTTAGACAGGGTAAACTGTAAAATCGTACACAATTTAAAGCATTAGAAAAACTACAAGATGTTCTATCACTTTAATTGGATCTAAATCCAGTTTCAAGAAGCATTCAACACACAATTATGTTGCATGCTGCCTTGCACTGTAAACACAAGGAGGATTCATTTCATCTGACAGACATTTCACTTTAAACTGTAGCATACTGCCCCCCCTCCTTTTCCTGTCTCTGTCATTTGGTGCCTCTAGGCAGATCAGATGCAGTCATAACCTCTAATTAAGTCCTGTTTAGGCACAGGGCAGATTTGTATTAAGAATATATGCCCTGTTTGTTCCCATACAGCGGATATATATATATATATATATATATATATATATATATATATATATATATATATATATATATATATATACACATATACACACACACACACACACACACACAGATAGCTGCTGAGTCTGGTGCAGAGCCTGATCTGGCCCTGAATCGCTACTAGGGCTGCATCAGAGTCAGCTGTTCCGTGGGTCTGAGTGTGGATCTGGCGACGCTGACCTCAGGCGCACAGTAGCCAAGGCCAGTGCCTCCTGTTGCCTTTTGAATAATATATATTAAAAAATCAAGCTGTTGGCCTACAGCAGCACTGGGACAAAGACTAAATGTTTGGCTTCCTATTGTGCAAACCCCAGACCCCCTGAAAGGCAAAGCATTCTGTCCAATCAAAAAGACAAGCCCTTCAGCGTGCTTCACGTCTACATTACAGGCAGCGCAGAGCTTTTCCTAGACGCTTTGTTGTTGTGTTTTGTGTGTTCTCATCGATGTTTTTCACTGTTGTGGTTGTTTTTGTTGCTGCTGGTTTTTTTCTCCTGGTTGTGCGTGTGTGTGTGTGTGTGTGTGTGTGTGTGTGTGTGTGTGTGTGCATACAGAGCAGTAGTATCCCTGGGATGGGGGGGGGATCCTGCAGATATTGTATTAGCAGTGGAGCATGTGCAGCTGGGATTGCTATCTCCTTTGATATTGGGTGGTGTGTTATGTGGAAAGCACCCTGCCCCAGCTTCACTTCTCCCTCCAACCATGGGGCTTTTGCATGCCAGTTGCTTTTATAATCCCCTGAAGATTTGTAGTTTATTCTGCAGAATTCAGCCAGAACTATGAGAACTATGCCTCCTTTTCCCCCCTCAAGGCTGTAATATTAGTGTGATCGTGGGATGCACAGTTGTGATTTGAGAACTCTGTTAGTGGCATAGATCAGTTGGCTCTCCAGCCAGTGTTGGCGTATGAAGGTTATACCCATGGATTTGGGTTTCTCTTTCCATTATAATGAATGATGTATTTCCATGTGAAGAAAACCAGTCAATTCTTGTCTTGTCAGTCAACTGGATGTTAATTAGTGGGCTAGACTTGTGTTCCCAGTGAATAAAGTGAAGAATGGAGTAGTAAGCTTGTTAGCTTTGACCATATTGACTGCAATGAGGAATGAAAGATCGTGCTTTGGCAGGCCGAGTCTCTCTCTCGAGTGCTCCGTCAGGGAGCCCCCTTTCTGAGACGCTCTTTGTTTTGCTGCATCTTGCCAGTATGCTTTTCTGCGAGGGGAAGCAGGAAGTGCCTGGGACGCTCTCGCTAATCTTCCAAGAGAGAGTGCATGCCGAAACACACCTCTCTCCTCTCTTCTCTCCATCCCCCCTTCTCTCTTTCTACCTCTGCTTTCTTGCTCTTTCTCTCTCTCCTTGACCTGCCCCCCACCTTCCCTCCTGTCTCTTCATCCATCTCTCTCTGTCTCTCCCCCTCTCCCTTGCTCCCCCCCCCCCCCTCTCTCTCTTCCCCTCTGTCTCTTTCAACGCATCCGTCTCACCAAAGAGACAGGGCCTTAGAGGTATTTTGTTGCCTCGCGGGTTCCAAGATCAGCAGAGGCTCCAGTCAGCGACCAACGCAGAGCCCCTTTGGCTCTGAAGCTGCTCTGCCCTTAAAAGTAAAAACAATCAGAGAGAGAGAGAGAGAGATAGAGAAATAGATAGAGAGAGAGAGAGGGCAGACAGCAAAGGCACAAGGTGTGGTGTGATATTGGCAAAAAACAAACACAGACAACACAAGCAAGTTTTTCTAAGGCAAAGAAAGTTAGCATAACCCACATATATAGAGAGAGAGAGAGAGAGGGAGAGGAGAGAGAGAGAGAGAGGGAGAGAGAGAGAAGTGGGGGAAGGCAGGCTGAACTCTCACCTGAGGCCTGTGACTCAGTGCACTCAGTCAGTCGCAGTGACTCACTCGCTCCCCAAACTCCGATTGGGGAAGATTAAAACACATGAAAGAGAGGGGAGCTCTGGTGCCGTCAGCGCTGAGCTGGCCAGAGGCCAGAGCAAACCCAGTCGCCTTCTAGCCAGAGCTTTTTGGCCCGAAACATCTCCTTCCACTCTGCAGACATTTCCCCACCTCCCACATTGTCATCAGTGGGTGGCGTGTAGGGGAAAGTTGTCATTTAACTCAAGGTCTAGTCCTTGGTTGTTTTGGCAAAATGTTTGACTTTATTTCATAACTCACTGTGGGAGTTTGAGCCTATAACTGCACTGAGACAACTGTACATTCGTTTGGATATTTCCTTACAGTTTATTTTATCCCAGACTAATTGGCTGCTTCTGATTCACCCTCTTGAAACGTTGCCATGTTGATATGAAAATGAGAACAGCAGACAGCACATACAAGTGCAGTCCACACGCTCACTTACAGACAAAACACCTGTGGCTGTTTTATCTTTACTGTTTACCTCCAATGTAAACACAATCCTCTTTCATGTTTTGGAGATGCCCCCCCCCACCCAATAAGGTTAGCTGTAATTCTAAACGAAGAGCCGTGCGGCAGACAGCAGCGCAGCACTGTAGGGTATATTTGCTCCTCTCGTGTTTTGCTAACCTTTTGCACAACATGTCTCCCTGGCACCTCTGCACAAAAACGCTGTCACTTTGCCAAGAACCACAGCGCATCGTTGATACGGACGTTCCCTATCGGATCCCATCGCCCTGGAACAATAAACCACTGTGCTACTGGAACAAGGCGGTGAGCTTTTCCGATGGAGCCTCACGTTGGGAGCCACGGCCCAGGCTTTGATATCTGCACTTTTTCCGGAGAGGATTCTCCACGGGAATCACTTTCAAGTGGCGTCGGTCACGTTTGTCAGCTCTATCAGTATTTTTTTTATCTGTGTTGAGCCTGTGATTGATCAAGTTTATTTTTAAACACACAAAGCCGACGGAGGCAGTTTCAACCTTGCCCAAGCCAGCTGGTTCTATAAATTTCCTTTTAATAGCTACAAGGCCCCTTGATGTGTATTTAAACTGATTTCCAAATGCAGATGCAGATTTTTTCCCCCCCTGTGCTTACCCAGGGTGCATTAGCAGGAGTAGGGTGTGCTGTTTTGAAGCAGTTGAAGGTTACCCATTAGTTTCCCTCTTCACATAATAAAAACCTGGCAGCAAATCTAGGCATGTTTGATTGGCCCTGTAGCAGAAATATCATATCAGCCATAACCTGGAAGGCTCGTTTGAGAGCAAGTCACATCATTTGACATGGTGTGTGTGTGTGTGTGTGTGTGCCTGTATGTGTGTAAAAGCCCTGTTGCTCAAGGAAGCTTGTAAAACAAGGAAATGATCTGTGAAGAGATCAACTGGATCAAGAGCTTATGGCATCTCTGATATGCCATGTGACTTAATTTAACTACTTTTTCTTAAGGGGCATTGATAGTTGGAATTTCCCTTTCTGTCACTTTCTATTTCTCTCTTTCTTTTTCTTTCTTTCATTTGTTCTTTCTCTCTTTCTACACTTCTTTCTTCTTTGGCCTGTTCATCCTAATGCTGTCCACTCTGATGACTCTGTCATTGCCATACTGCCGTTGGCTCTCCATTGAGCTGTGAGTGATGCTGATTATTGCTTTTTCTGGTTTTATCAAGATTATGTGTCACTTCTCACTTGACACGTGGCATGTGTGTGCAAGGGCTCTCTATCCCCTGTAGCATTTGGAGATCTTGAGATCAGTACAGCAAGTGAGGTAAAAAAACACCACAAGTTCAAAACAGCTGAAACCTTCAATCAAGTTTGCTATCTGAAAAAAAAAAACATGCACACAGTCTCAGACTGAGAATTATTCGGGGTAATTAATTGTAATTTATACATTTCCTCAAGGCAACTAAGAAAGATGTGATTTTTGGGGGGGTTGTGGCGCTCTAAAGATGGCTACCTCCTTAACGGTGACTGCAAAGCTGTTTTTTTTTTTATCGGTGGCCTGCTTCCCGTAGTGGACGTGTTTGTAAAGCTGCGTTTGATTTGTGGCCCACCCACGTGGCGGCACTCGAGAAGGACACGGGGAAAGAATGCTGTGTTTCCCCTAAATAGTCACCGTTTCACTGCCAGCAGTTAAATTTTTTGCGGTTATTTACTGCGGTTAGTCTGTGAAGTTCCATTGATCTGAGAGGTCCCTTTTCCTGCCGTGTGCAGGTGTGTATGCACTACAGCGAGGCTGTGTCCTGGCATGCCTAAAAGATTGAGACTTTAAAATGGAGGTGGGAGGTTTTTTTTCCCCTTTACCCTTCTCTTTGTCTTGACCCCGTGTTTTTTTAAAAATGTTCTCCACATCATAGAAAGGTGTTAATATCCTATTCTTCCCTGAGTGGCAGTCCTTCTGAAGCAGCTTCCTGGCCCACATAAAAGCAGTTGTTTGCTGGCTTACAGGATTATAGGGAGAGCTCATGTCTGTGATTTATGGAACTGAATGCAACTCGCCATGTAAAGAATTTACGGTGTTGTCCATATATCACAATATTAGTATCCTGCTTGTCCTTCAGTGTTATATCAAGAGTTATAGGTCTTCCTTGGGATACTTTTACTCTTCCCTTCTCTCTCTCTCTACCACACACACACACACACACACACACACACACACACACACACACACAAACATGAGCAAACCCACACTGGTGACATTTGATAGAGTCCATAGTATCAGGATATCTGTTCCCCTGCAGTATTGCTTTACTTTAAGCCATGTGAGGTTAGCTTTTTGTCCCCTGACCACACACACACACACACACACACATCCTCCCCGTCACCTGGAGGCTCAGTTTGAAGCTGGCCGTCAGTCACGGAGGAAGTGAAACTCTAAAGTGAGCTGTGTGACTGATACCTTGTGAGCCGAGAGCATCTTCAGTTTCAAGATCTAAGCCTCCTGCTGCTGCTGTTGGTGATGCTGGCTGGCCTGATCAGTCTCCGTCAGAGGGGAAGGATTCAGGCTAGGGTCAGAGGTCACCCTTGGAGAGCCCCTCTCTACAGCCCCAGGCCGTCCCCGCTACCACATGGCTAGCTGCTATTGTTACCGTGCGTGCCAGGAATCACATTCACAAGGCTGCCGTCAGTCAGTCAGTAAGTTTCATTTTGAGCAGTGGTGCATTATGGGAAGGTGGATGTGCACGTTAAATGTCGCCACTCCTGCGGTCTTTGCACTGGCGTTGCTGAGTTTGCGGTCCCAGTTGCACTGGAATGAATCAGTGGAGAGGAGCTAATTAGGCACCACGCCAACTCATCGATTACACGTCTGGAGGCTGCCCAGCTAAGCCATGGGCTAGGCTGCAGGTGCGCTGGCATCTGTATAGATAGCATCCACAACTGAATTTCTTGAGAAAAGGTTCTGACCTTAAAGATGCACATTCACAGGGCAGTTTTCGGACGGTGTCTCGCTCACTATGACTTAGCCTAATAGAGGTTAACAATGGGCCAGTGGCCACTGTAAATATTATTGAAGTGGCTCAACAGGTTTTGGCCATTGATTCAAACCAGTCTGTGGTATATGCTAACCTTTTTATTATTTATACAGTAATTGGAATAAAATATGGGTCCTGAGTCGAGTTAAACATTAAGAGCCAATTTCTTGAACGTGGATTAAGCCTGTTCCTAGACCAAAAGCTCTGCTTCTTCAGTGGAGATCTTCGTTGAAGTTCTCCTTTATTCTAGAACCAGGCTTAATCCACATCTGGAAAACCAGCCCTAAGACTTAGCATTAAGATTTAGCCGTGTGAAAAAAAAGGAATATAAAATCTACCTGTTCCAGTACTAAAGACTGTACATTTTGACAAGCATTGGGTAGAATATTTGGAAAAACATGCAGTGGTGTCATAAATCTGTGCATGGGTCGAGGTGGTGACATCTCCGAGAATGTGGCAACCGAGGACGGAAAAGCAAGCAGCGCAGCACAGAGAGACGCTCTTTGAAGAGCCGCGATTGAAATAAATATACCAGCAGGAAATGAGTTAAGGAGCCCCTTGGACGGGTGCCTGGACTGGTTTTGTAATATATTTGTATTAAAAAGCAGGAGGGGTGGGGGGCAAGAAACAATATGTCAGTTTTTGTCCGAAACTAAACTTGTTTTAAATGGGGTTTTTGTCCCCCTTTGCTCGGAGAGGCATCAAAGGAGGCACGGATACCAAAACTGTTTACGTAGCACATCTGCCAGAAAAAGTCAAAACACAAGAATCTGTCTGGGGCCGTCTGTGTTGAGAAGCCCAACATCCCTGCCAGGGCTCTACATAAAACAGGATTTTTTCCCTCTTCCTCACCCCCCACCCCCTCACACTGGGACTGTCTCCTGGCTTGGAGGGACTTTTACGGTGTGTCTTTATCGAGTGCGCTCATCAATGCTAATGGAGCAGACAGGTCTTGTCTGTGTTGCCCCGTTACATAAATCGCACAGTATGGAAAAACAGTCGGCGCAGTTTGAACAAAGCGACTGGAGAGTTCAACTAGTGTCACCGAAGCCGCCAATTAAAACGTCGCTCTGTCGTATCAAGGGTGTGTGTTACTCTTGACGGGCCAGTGACGTCTATTTACAGGCTCTTTCTTTCTTTAGTTGAGTCTCGATCATTTGCTGAAGTAAAGAGTAGGGAAAAGGCCGAATTTCTTTTATTTTTTTCGGAAAACGGAGGGAGTGTTGGTCTTGTGGTGTTTTGTTGTGGGAGGCAGTGTGCGTAGGCCTCCAGGGTGACTCAAGACATCTCCCCTTCTGTAATTATGTCAAAAATACACTTTAAAGAGGAATGATGTTGAAATAAATGCCATTTTGTTCCCTGTGTGCTCAAAGGGGGTATTTTGGACCCAATGGGTTTCCCTTGTGCCTCAAAGGCTTCACTCTCTCCCTCTCCCTTCCTTCCTTCTTCTTTCATTTCTTTTTTGCCTTCTTTCTTCCTCTCGTTCCGTCTTATGGCAGACATGGTCGTCTTTTTTGTATCAATTTTAGTCTGTCGCCTTGGCTGCCTGAGGCGCTTTGACTCGACTCCTTTTGGGGTGGCACCAGCCTGTGAAAAAGGAAGCACTCGCTTGGGTTTGGTGGTCTCCAGTCATGCAGCTGCTCTCTCTCTCTCTCTCTCTCTCTCTCTCTCTCTCTCTCTCTCTCTCTCTCTCTCTCTCTCCCAAGTTTGTGTTTGAGTTAGAAAAGTACCTTCACATTCAGACTCTGCCATGTTTGACCCGATGAAAAGTTAGATTTGTGTCTGACATTGCTGTCTGTGACCTGTGTCTGTGGCCTGTGCACCCACTGACTGTAGTACCTCTGAGTCAGTGTATTTGAGTTTAGGTAGGAAGCTGTCGAGTGAGCCATTGTCCCATGTTCCACAGGGTAATTACCTGGGTGTCTAGTTGTTGCTGTAGTCATTTTGTCTTTTGTCTGCTGTCTTACAGTCTTCCATAATTTCAGATAATGACTGTTTTTAAGGCATTTAATCTGTCTGTGTCTGTTGGTGTTTGAACAGTAATCCAGGGATCCATTAAATCCTGCGTGAAAAATTGAAATTCAGGATTGTCATCCGAGTTTCTTTGTGTGTCTGTCTATGTCTTGGTGTGTGTGTGTGTGTGTGTGTATGTCTTGTGTGTGTGTGTGTGTGTGTGTAAAGAGGAAATGAGCGTGTCTGGTTGTGTCCTCTTTGTGAGTGTGTGTGTGTATATGTGTCTGTCTGCGCACACACACACACACACACACACACACTCTCTCATTTTAAAGTCCTCCTAAGGGAATAGTGTTTACCTGTCTTCCTCGTCGGATTCCTCTGCTCGCTCAAACGGCTGGGTCAGGGCCGGCGGTGCCTTCCAGTCTGCCATGGACAGTGGACACATTCTTACCCTGATATCACTAGCCTGCCTGGAACAAAGATGTTGAAAGCCCAGATTGAAGCTTTCAGAGAAGGGGGTTCACCTGAGAACATCTCTGTGGCAGGTGGCTGTGTGGCACAGCGCGACCTCCCAGAGGCACTGTCCCCAGCAGACGTTAGCCAGACGTTAGCCTAAAGACTGTCTGTGGGACAGGATTGCTAAATGCCACAAATGATACATTGTTATGGTGTTGTGATGAACGGGGCTATTTGTTTAGAGGTACAAATTGGTACCCCTATATCCACCTGCCACAGTACTGTTTTGTTAAATCAAGCAAGATAATGCTAACAGGGTGGGGGTGGGTGGTAGAGGGTAAATGCAACTCTGCTTTCATGTTGCCTTTCTGTTCTTTTTGTTTGTGTGTGTTTGTGTGTGTGTGTTTGTTTGTGTGTGTGTGTGTGTGTGTTCATTCATGCTCCACTGAAAAAGCTTCAGATCTAGCTCCTTGGAGATATGTAGGGGAGGCCTGGGTGAGATAAAGCATCAGATACTCTTTTTCTTTTCCTACCAATCTCCAACCTGGCGTAATCTTTTAGGTTCGAGAAAGAGAGTTTCTTTTCTGTCGCTGTCCGGTGTTGTACCCCCCCAACCTCCACCCCCTAATCTGGCAGATCACCATGGTGATAAGAAAGATTGGGTGGTGGGGTGCGGTGGGGGTGGGGGGTGCAGAGAGAAGAGGGATCAGTGACTTCAAAGCCATGTGGCAGCATTCTCCCGGCCGGGACTGTTTACACTGCTCCCGGGAGCCTGCATTCCTGCCTCGCATTTTTCCATGGTATTCCGAGAGCTGCTCCACGGCACTCCTGGCTGTGTGCCGAAGGCTCGGCGATAACCACCCTCCTCCCCTCCTCCCTCGCTCCCTTGCTCTCTTCCTTCCTTCATCTCTCTCACCCGCTTTCTCTCTCTCTCTCTCTCTCTCTCCACTCCTGTCCCTCCTAAAGCTCCTCTTCCTCCTCTTTCTGCTCTTCTTCTTTCTTGTGTCTCAATGGCTTTCAGAGGATGGCCAATAGCTGACCCTCAGCTGTCCAGACCCCTCCCATTTTCCTTCTAGCACTCACACATCAAATTCAGATCTGATACTAAATAATGAGATGTGACCTCACATGTCCTGCGTAACGCCATCATAAGTTGGAGCCAAACGATGATTAGCCCTCTGCTGTGGTGTCTGATGGGAGATTTAGATTTTGGTTTTCTGCAGGACTGGTTCCAAATGGCCCACTGGAGGCCTTCGCTTAAGCATCAAACATCAGCTTTGAACTTAACTTTATTTTCCCCTCTTGCAACACCAGTCAGTCAGTGCCTAAATCAACAGCTGAATAATATGCTTATTAATGACACATAACATTAATAACCTTTTGACATGATGCAATATGTTATGGTCATGCTCTATAGCGGTGAGGTTGATGATGTTTTGTGCTGGTCTTAGATGTTGTATGTAGCACTCCAGTGAGCACAGTGAGCCATCAAAGGTCATATTGGAGTCATTTCATGCCTCACTGACACAACAGGTGTCCTGAGGTAGTTGATTTGTCTACAAGGAGATGATGCTAGGTAGAATCCCAGTGCAGGCCATTTTGCATAGCTATAACGAGATGTGTATTTTTCTGATCTCATTTTTTCTGCTGAACCCCCCTTCACCCCCACCCCCGTTTATATTATTGATTGGGTTTCTTGAGGTCGCTGGCAGACATCAGGAGATTTAAGGGCGTGCTGTCATGGAGGTTGTTTGTGTGACTTGGTCATGTTTACACTCTGGCAAGGACTCGACAATAAAGACTGGGGGAGTGGTGGTGGTGGTGGTGTCTTCATGTGGCGCTGCTGCAGACGGTGTTGGGAGTGGATCCTATGACTCCATCTCTCCGACTCTCTTTCTCCATCGCTATATATCTCTCTCTCCATCTCTCTCTCTCTCCATCACTCTCTCTCTGCTCTTTCTGGGGCCTGGCCGTGTGGAACGGTCGGCTGGTGGGATGGCTGGCTGGCTGATTACGGGGTTGGGCCAGAGACTCCCCACGGCGAGCGAGTGCTCCGACGCAGGCATGACTCATGGAGGGGGGAGCGAGAGAGAACAAGCTCATTTGTGGAGACGTCAGCATTGCGCCGTGGTTTGATGTGTTTCTCCGCCACAAAAAAATCTCCCTTCTTCAGTTAGGCTCTCCCATCATAGACACACACACACACACACACACACACAATCACACTCAATCTCTCTCTTTCTCTGTCTCTCCATCAGTCACACACACACATACAGACAGACACACGCACACTCACACACACACACACACACACACACACACACACACACACACACACACTCACACACACAGACAGACACACACACACACACACACAGACACACGCACACACACACACACACACGCGCACGCACAGACAGACACACACACACACACACACACACACACACACACACACTCACACACACAGACAGACACACACACACACACAGACACACGCACACACACACGCACACTCACACGCACACTCACACGCGCGCACAGACAGGCACACGCACACTCACACACATAAACACACAGCTCCATCCCCATGCATGCTGGGGATTTTCCCCTGGCAAACTCAGTGAATCATCGCCACAATTCATATTACAGCGTGTAACTATGAGTTATTGAGTGCACTTCAAAACTGCCCTAATTGCCCCTAAATGCCTCCCCGGTTCAAGTCCTGGTCTTAAATGCTATGTTGCATTTGAAACTCTCTCTCTCTCTCTCTCTCTCTCTCTCTCTCTCTCTCTCTCTCTCTCTCTCTCTCTCTCTCCCTCTTTCTCTCTCTCTCTCCTCTTCCCTCTCTCTCTCCTCCCTCTTTCCCTCCCTCTCTCTCTCTCTCTCTCTCTCTCCCCCTCTTTCTCTCCCCCCTCTTTCTCTCCCTCTTTCTCTCTCTCTCTCTCTCTCTCTCTCTCTCTCTCTGTCTGTTTTTACTTTTTTTCCAGTCTTGTGCTTTGGTCCCTGCTTTTAAAAACGGATGCTTCCTGGTCTCTTTCAGAATACAGTCCTCGGGGCGGGTGTGGGCTTTCTCCAGCAGTCTCGTATAACCTCATTTAACATGGCTGTGTGTGTGAGATCAATACAGGTATCAGATGGAGATAAACGGCACATTGTGGGGTCGAGGGCTGTTTGGCGCCTGGGCTGCACTCAGGGTCGGACAGCGGAGGAGCGAGATAGGAGATCTGACGCGCGGCTCAGGTGGCAAAATTCCAGCCCGTTTCCCCTTTGTGTCCATCTAGAGGCCTTCTCCGCCGGCCGGGAAAAACAAGTCCCGTGAAAAGGTTTGGGGGGGGGGGGGGGGGGGGCTGGGCTGGGCACTGGGCACTGGGCACTAGTCACACACTGGACTCTGGCCGGTGCACAGTTTCAGTCCTCTTTAGGAGTGCCATGCGTAGCCTGAGTATAAAGACTGTGTATGTGAGAACGACTCTGAAATGAGAAGATGGGGAGAGAGAGAGAGGGTGGGGGTGGGGGGGGGGGGAAAAAGGAGGGATGTTCCAGCTCATATGCACATACACTATCTTGACCTTTGACCTGGAGAGGATGAGAAACAAGGTGGTGGCTTGTCCTGAGAACGGAGCGGAGTGGAGTGCGCTATAAAAGAGCCTCACCCTGTGGAAGGGGAACCATATTAAAAGCTCACTCGACAGCGCCATCATTTCTGTTTTATAAGGACGGGCATAAAAACAGACACCTGTCTCTCGTTAAAGACACGCAGGCTGGAAGTCCCGGTGGCTGGCAACAGTGTCATCTGCCCTGCCTCCTACAGAAGAACCAGAAGGCACCGCACCACACTTTTTTTTTTACTTTAGTACTAAGGGACTATTTTCTGGGAGACTATTTTTTTTTTTTGCCTCAGTAGTGTGGCGGCATTGGTTGGGGAGAGGAACCCAAGAGTTAATATCAGTGTATAGTATAAGGAAGGATCATTAGCTACTTTGACATTGGTATAGCGGTATAGCAGCTAGAGTGAGCTGAGGTGATGGGAGATGATAGGAACAGGTTGCTCAGGGTGGAGGAGAAGGGCAAGAGAAGAGAGGAGAGGGGAGGAGAGAGGTGGAAGGGGTGGGCTGGAGTCGGACTCTCCGAGTGGGAGCAGGAGGGAAAATGAATGGGCAGGCAGGCAGGCAGGACTGGTTACAGAGCAGAGCCGTCATGACCAGGGCCCTCTGATCCACCCTCCACAACACTTTCCATATGTCTCGCCCTAAATGCACTCCTTCATCTCTCACTCAACTTAGTCACTCTCTCTCTCTCTCACTCTCTCTCTTTCTCTGATAGACGCATCATGTGTGTTAAACATGTAATGGTACAATTGAACAGAATATATATTGTGTTTAAAGCATTCAAATTTAATAGTAGTTATAAAATAATAAGGAAAACAATAGAACAGATTGTACTACTAAATAATACTAATCAAGTAAATAAAAATACTACTGCTAGTACTTACTACCACTGCTACTACCACCACCACTACCACTGGTAAGCTAAAAATGAAGGGTTTTGGTGATGAGGTTATGGTCAAACAAGAGCCCAGGTTGTGGCAGAGAGCCACATCTACCATTCCATCTCTCCCTCGCCAGCCGAGCCTTTTTGACGTCCTCCCTCCCACTTGTCTGGGACTTTTGCCGCCTTTTGGCCGTCTGTTCGCTCCTCCGTAAATATTTGACCGCTGCTCGGAAAACTAGAACAACCAACAAAAAAAATAAAAAATAAAAATGTTTCCCTTCCTCTCCTCCCTACCTCTTAAGATGAGCCTGAGCAGGATTCCGATCAGAACTTCCTGAAGGTAGAGAGGTAGGAAGTCATGAGTCATGCTAAGCACTCCCCGCCTCCCACATCACACACACTAAAGGCCTCAAAAAAAGAGAGAAAAATGTTTGCACTAAGACTCCTTATATTTTAAACATGGCGTGGTGCGGGGAGTGAGCTGAGATGGAGGGTGCGGGGAGTGAGCTGAGATGGAGGGAGAGCCGCGGAGGAAGTTGGAGGGGCTTTGTGTGGACATGGCCCTTGCTACTAGGAAAGAGGGATCATTGAAACACTAACAATTGCTGGGGTTGGAGAGCCTCTTACTGGTGTTGGAAGGGAAGCACGGTGTTTATCTTCACCCTCGCCTTTGAAATGGATAGTGTGAGCCTGAGGGGGTGTGTGTGTGTGTGTGTGTGTGTGTGTACATGCACACACAAGTGCAGGGCTTTGATACGCATTGTGTTCTGTTTCGAAGGTGGGTTTACTGGTACAGTGGAAAGAATGAAGGCCGGCCACACAAAACGCACAGCTGAACCATCGCCATGGCGACAGTCGGCCCTGCTTTTGTTCACCACCCCACCCCCCACACACACACACACACACACACACACACAAGCATCGTTGACTTTTGTCTGTAGGAATCTACACGACTTAATCGTTTGTTCACTTGCTCTCTCACTCCTTTTGCTTCTACTTCCTGGGTCAAGGGTCATACTGTGGTTTAAATGGGCCATAATCCACTATTACTCCTTCCTCTCCCTCATCTCCCTCTTGATACGGTGGTGGTGGGGGTCTGAAAAGTCACAGAAGAACAGAGGAATTTGTGCCGACTGTACCAAACAACTATCTGCTTATTTTCTGATATCACTCAGGAGGAAACCCTCTTCTCTCTTCTCTCTCTCTCTCTTTTTTCTCTCTTTCTCTCTTTCTTTCTTTCTTTCTTTCTTTCTCTCTCTCTCTCTCTCTCTCTCTCGCCTTCTCTGAGCTCTCCCTAGTTTGTGCAGCACAGTGTTGCTTTTGTTGGCTGTCTCTAAAGCCTGCACTTCAGATAGCTGTGTTTGGCCAGTGTTATTGTCTTTTCCCTGGGAGATATTCAGGAGTGTTGCTGCAATAGGACATCTGGATCAAGAGCGGCGAGCCTTCCTTGCATCCAGGCTTTCGAGAAAAGAACGGCTGTTCTTTTTCAGCGTGTGTGTGTGTGTGTGTGTGTGTGTGTGTGTGTACGTGCATGCGTGTGCGCCCAAGTGTTTAAGCATGCGCCGTCTTTTTTGTCGTTCGCCTCGTTTTGCCTCGCCGACCGTCTGCTAATGTTTGTTTTTGCCCCTGACACTCTTGCGTGTCTGTGAATGGATCTGTGAGCCTGTGTCTTTGTGTCTGCATCGGAATGCCCCCTCTCTCCCTCCCACCCCCCCTCCTCCCCTCCATGTTTGTGCCTTTTGCTGGAGTGTGTGTGTGCAAGCCCGAGCCGTCCCACTTTTGTCCCCCCTCGGGGACGGTAGCAGGTCAGTGGTGCAGTAAAGCGTGTCCCAGCCCCGGGGCTCTGGCCCAGTCCCTGTCCGGCCGGCCTCCCCTGCAGCCTTTCTCTCCGCGTGTGTGTGTGTGTGTGTGTGTGTGTGTGTGTGTGTGTGTGTGTGTTGTGGCGAGTGTCACCAGGGACGCTGCTCCCCCTGCTGGTCACTAGCTCACGCAGCACCTTTGGTCCATGTGATATCCCTTGGACACAAACAGCACAGGTGCTCGGAATACAGGCGCTCTGGGCCAGCTGCATCTATTTAGTGCATCTGCCCAGGATTCACGCAGGGAAAGTGGCTGATTTGACTTGGCTGACTATGGAAGTTGTTCGGTTCTCAAGACTCTCCATACAGCTACAATCTTGCCCAATCCCCCCCACCAACATGCTTGTTCTGGACACTTTGACTGTTTGCATTTGGTAATGCGTCACAGACGGTCCACATCGTGGACCCTGTCCTAGCTTGTTGCGGAGGTGTCTCTTTGGACGCCAGTGAAGGGGAAGACACATGAAGCGCACACGCTCTTGGCACAGCGGCCCGCTGCTCCTCTCTGATGTGAGTCCACTGCCGTCACCGAGTGCCTTGCTTTCCCCCTCGTGTCCGCCGTCTCACGGCGGCTGCTGCCTGGACCCCGGCCTGACGCTGTCAGCGCAGACACACAGGGGAGAAACCCGACGCGCCTGTTGTTTTGACAGGATTGAAGTGGGTTATGCCTCTTGTTCCCCATTGCACGTCAGGCGCGTTTGCTTTTTCCAGTTTTCTATGTGTCGACGGCCTCTTGATTTTCCAGGAAGCAGCCACCCCCCCCCCCCCCCCATCTAAATCCGAAGGCAGACTGTGACTGCAGGAGGCTGTGGTCCATTGTGAACAGCCAGGGCAAGAGGCAGAGCTGCAGCTTGACCCCTGGCAGTTTTTGCCCATCATGGTCTGAAAAGCACCACTTCTCTGCTGCTGCTTCTGAATCACGACCCTCACTAGGCTATAAACCCACACAGAGAACTCTGCATGGGGCTGTATGAAACGGCAAATAAATTAGTTTTCATTGCACACACTGTGCGTATATGTGGGGAAGGAACAGGGCATTTTGTGGGGTAAAGGGATAGGGGGGTTGCTTGTCCCCTGGAAACGCTGACATTTAGAAGTAAAGGACCTCCCTGCTCATGGATCCCCAGCGTTACTGTCATAGCTGTCCTTCTGCACCCCCACACCACCCCACCCCACCACAAGCCACTCCACTGAGAGACGGCTTGGGTTTCTGCCCCGCAGGGCCTAGCACTCGCATGCGACGGAGCTGAGGTTTAAATCCACTCACTCACTCTCACACACACACACACACACACACACATACATAGAGCGTTTCCATTCCAGCTTAGCTCGACGGCAAACTCCACGTGCTCCTTTCTATGGCTCGCCGCAGTGAGCTGAGTGGGGGTCACACGCATGTTAAACACGCGACTGGGGTTACCATTTACTGGGAAGGTGTGCTGCTAGCTGATATGGCAGAAAACTCTGGTTGACCCTGAAACGTTTCCTGAACGCCGCTTGTAGTGGGGAGAACGCCGGGGTTGTTGCCTTAAGTTCTGGAAGTTATTTTGCATGTGGTCCTCTGCTAAGTAAATTAAGGCAGAATCATTGGAAGGCAAGACTATTGTAATCTATTGTGGCGAAGGAGCTTGAATATACCAGATGCTGGCCGAAGGATTTACCATGGAAATGCGCAGGCCATTTATGACTGACAATAAAAGAGACGAGAGGCCTGAAAGCTCAACTGCATTTTGCAGCGTCACACAACCTATGCCATGGCAACACTTCTGTTTGAGCAGGAAATGCCCTCTCTTCTCATTTTGCTCTCTTAGCCTTTATTCCTCTGTGTCTCTCTCTCTCTCACACACACACACACACACACACACACACACACACACACACACACACACACACACACACACACACCCTCACCCTCTCCCTCTGTTCATACAGTGTGTGGGTGCTTTATACATTCTGACATGTACTTCATACATAAACAAAGTTCACTATTGATACGCACAATCTGCAGTAGTTGATTTTTTTTTTAAATATGTGTAGTTGAATTATGGACAGTTATCTATGTTTGTATAGAGTGCATGTGCATTGTGGAGTGTTTTGGCGGACATGGCCTGTCTTTTGGCAAAGTCGCAGGTGTCTTTCTGATTGAGCCGTCCGTCTGGCGGGCTGGGCTGGGCTGGGCCACGGAGCCTGTTTGGACCGCTGTCTGTGTGAGGGGCCCAGCTGTGAGGCGGACAGGGGGAACGCTGACGTCTCCGCTGGAAACTGGGTCGGAAAACACCGGCTGGGTTCCCGGCCAAATATTTTGGTGCTGCTGGGGTGGGGGACGTTTTGTAGCTGAATGGGAGGGAGGTTGGGAGAGGAGGACTTGGGTTAATCGAATTCCTCCTCCGAAGAACACTCACTTGGCCAGCTCTCTGCGCCTCGGAGGGACGAGGCCTTTGAAGGAGCTTGATCCTCTCCCTCATTAGCTCACTCTCCAGGCTCCGCCATTCAGCTCCGCTGCAGGTGTGCCTGGCTAAGTAGCTTCTCCTCCCAGCTTTTAGCTTCATTTCACTTGTTTTTTCCTCCCTTCTCTCTCTCGCTCACCCCTCCTTCTCCCTCCCCCTTTCCTTCTTCCTCCCTCTTTACCTCTTCCTCTCGCTCTCTTTCTCTCAAAAAATTGTCATCATGCGTATGCATGCTTTTAAAAAAAACGAAGCTGCCTTGCAACTTGAGTGGATTTAAATTGAAGGGTAGGGAGTGATCAGAGGCGCAGGCTGCCTTTGGTTGCCTCTAACGCACACTGACACGACCGCCGAGCCTGAGCTCCCTCCTGGCAGCCGATGGAACAAGAAAGCGGCCCTCCACCACGGCTGGCACACGAAGAAAGGAGACCCACAGGGCAAACAGGAGGGAGAAAAAATATTGACTTCTCACCACAGCCGCTCTTTATTTTCCCTTGCTTACTGCGCCTCTGTTTGTCTTTGGGCCTGCGAGATTCTTGCCTTTGAGTATTTTTGGGGGCCGACTGTGATTGAACCGGAGAGGAATGCCTTTCATCGCGGGCTACAAATGGATGGAGAGGGAGAGAGAGAGCTTGTTGGTTGGCGAGTCTTAACAGATATATAGACGGTGGAATTGAGCATTGTTAGCATTGACAAGGCGGGACGGATGGGGTGCAAGTGTTTGTGCGCGCCGCGGTTTCTGCTCCCTGTGAAAACGGAGACTCAGTGATTTTTGGTTCCCAGGTCTCCTAGTCCCCCTCCACCCTTGAAAAGCCGAATGAAGATGGTTCTTTTGGGGTCAGGACGGCCTGCCCACACGGTTTATTTTCGTCCACAGTCATCTCGCCCCTCACTTTCGGAGACAAAAATACAAGTGAGGGATTATGGACAATGTTCCCTTTCTCTAGATTCTAAGTGGGTTTGGCATATACTTATGTTGGCACACCGAGGGAAAAAAAAGATAATGATTAGTTTTGGTAGGATTTCTAAACAAAAACGTCTTAGTTGGTCTGAAGTCAATACATGTATAATCAGTAAATGGCAGCTTGAAGTCAGTCTGAGTTTAGCACATCGGGCTAAGCTTGCCTTCAGTCACTCATTAAAATAGGCGGTCCATTCAAACGGGCTCTTTATGTTTAGTTGTGAAACAAGCGTCTAAATTGATGCAGACTGGATGTAAACCAGATAACATTTGTGCATTAGCCACAGACTGCGATGCGGCCCTGAAGGACACAATTTCGATTGATTGGTGACTTTGATGAGACATTAAAAACAGAAGAGACAGATAAAGAACATTTATTAAAACCTTAGATTTTATACACATCATACAGCAGTCTATTGTGGCGGAACTATACTTAAGAGTCTTCTCACTCACCCCTTCAGTATGTACTTAGGTATATTCTCTCTGGTTTGTTGTAACAATACCACCATTTCCTGACTTAACCAAGGTTTATACATTGATTTTGCAAATGTCTTCAGCTATGAGGTTTATACACAGGGGCTGGCTGTACATGGGAATGCATTTGTTTTCTTCATTCTTCTTTCTGATAAAGCACCATATGATTCAGATTCATTGGGCACTGCAGTTAATACACAGGTGCGGTTAATGTTTTTTATTTTATCTGCATAAAACACTGTCCTGCGGTTTATACACAATGCGGCTAATACATGGTAAATGTCTGTTAACTAATGAGACTGGCTGTGAATAGTCCTATGCGTCTTCACAAGGGTCTTGGGTGTGTGACACAGAGCAGGGGCTGTTAGGTGGCGCTGGCTTGTCAGATGTGGACGTAGCATAGCTGAGCCTCAGTGGCCATGCCTCTGGCTCCATTTCAGAGATAAAGGAGTCTGGAGTCTCTCTGCCCCAAATGAAACAGGCTCGTTATTGTTCCGCAAAAAAGGGGGATACATCGCTTACGCTTTACTGATGTTTATGTTGAATGTTTTTAAAATGACTCAGTACTTCGATCAGCTGCCAACCTTGCCCCACCCTACCCCACCCCAACCCCCCAGAGTTTGTTGGACTTGCCAGGACCACCTCGTACGTTCATGGCATAAGAAAGTTGAAGTTGTTGTTTTGTATTGGCCTTTGTTGCTTTGTCCCAGTGGTTGGCCCTTCCCCCACCCTCTCCCCCTGCCATCCCCGACGGGCGCTCGCTAGGCCTGCATGACCGCTGACATCAGTGCCCCCAGATGGGGTGCCAGCTGATGATGTCACCCGCCCATGGGTCTGTTGTAATTGTGGGATTTCCACTGCCTGACATCAGCAGGGGTGGGGTCCGAGTGGGGTGGGGTGGGGGGAGTCCCATGCACGTCTATGCCCAACCACACACAGGGTGTGCCGGTCTGGGACCTGGGAAGGGACGAGACAACCCCAGTGCATTCTGGGAGAATAAAACACACAGAAAAGGAAATCGGCTTTGGAACTGGGTAGAAACTCATGGGTATCCTATGGCAACCAGGGCATGGTGGCGTAGATATTTGACTGTCTGACAAAGACTAAGCCTTTAGCCACACAGGCAGCACTCTCTAGCCTTAAGCTCTGGTTTATGTAAAGGGGGTTATTTGTTTTGAGGCATGTGGTTTGACCTCCATGTTTGGTCTTTGTGGAGTCTATCCCTCACTGTGCTTGGAGTTTTGCATCACCTTCATGCTCTCTGCGTTTTTGCATCTGTGTGTGTGTGTGTGTGTGTGTGTGTGTGTGTGAATGAGAGAGAGAGAGAAAGATGGAGGGAGAAATAAAGAGGTCTTTAGCACCGGTCATCTTTATAGGAAATGGAAGGGATGGAGGAGGTTTTTTCACTTTCTTTTTTGTCACGTCTTTGATAAGCCGCCTATTAGTCAAATATGCACCCACATGTTCAGGAAGAGACATGTATCATGCAGGAGACATCAGAGAGATGGGAATTCTGTCACACACACACATACACACAGACACACACACACACACACACTATGTGCATATGTACACACACAAACACCCACATCATTCACTCACAGCTGAGTCCAGTCAAAGGTTCTTATTTCACTTCCACATTGAAATTAAAGTTTACTAGAGCAAGTGAAGCTGAACAAGTCAATTTGAGTTTGAAAGATCCAAACTCCACTGGAATAGTTTTATGATCACCTCTGTGTGGAACATTAGTTCTACCGCTTTAACACTGTATATATCTATAAGCAGTGATGATCTGACTGACTCCTAACGTGTCTCTCCATCTCTCTCTCTCTCTCTCTCTCTCTCTCTCTCTCTCTCTCTCTCTACAATTCATGTTCTGTCTCTCCAGTCCCACCCATTGTCTCTGTGCAACACCAGTGAGGATGAGCGTCAGGAGAGCAAGTTCATCAGCATCGTCAAGCTGGAGAGCCCCGAACGCAATGTGCACCAGTGCCTGCCGCTGCTGCGCAAGGTAAGTCCGTCCACTCTCCTCTCCACTACTCTCCACTCCACCTCACCTGTGCTGTCCTGTGCTGTCCTGGAGGGGGCCTGACAAATAAAACAAACATCTACAGAATGAGAATCTGCCTTTTTTTTTTTTTTTATATCAAAGGATGCCCCCCATGTTGAAAGATCTTCTTTGTTGGGCCCCAGTCCAGAGACATTACCCACACTGTTCAAAACAGAGGAGATTCATTTTGGCCCTGACTTTGGCATCCACCATGGCTCTGGGTGGAGGAAGGGAGGGAGGGTGGGTGGAGGTTATCAGTCAGGGGAAGAGTGCTGGCCTGGGGGCTGCTTGGAAGGCAGGCCAGGGTCAGCTCCAGTGCTGCTGCCCCTGGGGGCTTCCTGCGGGAGGGGTGGGAGGGGGTAGTGAGGAGTGTTTTTTGGCGCTAGATGTAAGAGAGATCAGTGAGACAGCTGTCACTTGAGTCATCCTGGCCAGAGAGAGAGAGGAGCCGGCCAGCTGCTGTTTCTGGTGTCTTCTGTTTCAAATAAAAAAATGTAAAAAAAGAGAGAGTTGAAAGGTCAGGTTAAGAGGTGTGATAGTGGGGTCGTGCTGTGCAAGTGGGCTGTATATATTTATTGCCAGCCTGTAGTGAGGCCGCAGTTCCAGCATTGCTTGGCTTAGCTGGTCGAGGGGAAAAGTTCAACACCGTGTGTGTTGCTTGCTTTGTGTGAAGGCACATTTTGTACGGTACTTCACGTGTTGACAAGACTAAGTGACGGTGTCTGGCCAAAACCAAAGGCATGTGCAGAATCTCACTCCCAAACTGGGCCAGCTGCTTCAGGTGCTAGCGGGACTGGGAGTGTTTGTGCGGAGGCCTGGGTTATCGGTGACGGTGAACAAGCGAAAGATATTAACAGCAACACTTTGTTGATCCCTAAACACAGTGTGGTTGTGGCCCCCTGAGATGAATCATGAGAATGTTGCCTAGCCTTGTTGAGTCTGAGCTATATTAAACAACAAAGGAAATCGTTGCAAACCACAAGGTATTCCAAGTATGTGGTTTAGTGATGAACCTAGCAAAGTTAACCGAAGTGGTAAACCTTCTAAGAGAAGAACCCTAGGACTACATGCTCCTAGCAAAACAAAACCATTAGGACCCTTTTATTAGGAGGTTTATCACCAAACCACGTTCTTCAAAAATATCAGTTTCAGTACTGCAACATTATGTATGTTAGACTTTAGTAATGCACATGCTTTACAGTCTACTTAACCTTTAAAGGAGTACCGTCACACCGGTGTGACAGGAATGTTGAGAAATGAACATTCTAAAGAATATCTGGGTTCATTGAATTCAACATAGAATTTTAGAACCTTCAATAGTTGCGGAACTTAGAACGTTCAAAAACCACCTTTAAGGGTTAAACTGCATGTCAGGTTCATCAGCATCTTATTTGACCGCTGTGTTTTCTTCGCTGTCTCTGGCCCATCCTGCTTTATCATAGCGCTCATTTGAAACCTATAGATAAATGGACAACCACAGAGGCTTTGCCCAGGGCTCAGAATAGTCCCCTGGCCACCAAACCAAATACAGCTTGCCACTGTGGCGTATAAAGTTTCCTTTGTTTGAGTTTTGGTTTTGTGCGACGGGTCCCATCCCTGCCATCTTCGCTCATCCCAAGGACACACTGGATTCCTCCTCTGATTTGTGGTCGGCCGGGTTTCGTTCTTTTCCCTCCGTGGGGATTGGAAGGGCTCTGGAGGCCTCTGGCCTCGCGACACAGAAACATTCAATTACAATCAGCCTGTGTCCCGTAGGATCTCGGAGAGGGGGTCCAGCTCTGGGCAAACATTTGGATTCCCTTAAATCTCGCTATGAGACAATGGCAAGGGCTAGACTAAACTGCTTTGAGTTGAGCAATTTCTCAATCTCTTGTTTCTTAGAGCTTGTCTGCCCATTTCAGCACTGTTAAGCTTCCATAGCGTGACCTAAACTGACCAGAGGAATAAACACGACCCTTATGATGTACCGTTGTGTCTACACCCGGGTGACGAAATGTCCTGTACATTTTGCCCACCTCTTTTATGGTAGCAGACTGACCCATTTGAACATAGACATTCTTGTCTGAGTAGGCATGTCATGTGTACATCCATTTGTTTACTGTAGTGATATACTGTAAAAACTGAAAGGGATATACTGTACACTGTATGTGCTGCTGTTTATTTGAAACATTCCTGGACTTGTAGCCTTGCTCCAGACTTCACCACATCGGAGCGCTTACCTTAACATTTGATTCAGATGAGAAATGAGAACCAGGAGGGAGAACTTTGCCATCTTGGCAGTGCCCGGCTGGGAGCTGCTCTCTGCGGCCTGGTGACGATGCCAATGTGGCGCCTCAGCTGATCCCCCTCTCAGAGACGCAGCTTGGCACCCGAGACTTGCCGACTCTCCATCGCTCCACTCCGGAACGCCACTGGAATGACAACCGACTTCCAAATATTTACTCCAAGAGCCTCTCTTTGAGCGCATCTCTCCAGACTCCAATTCACTCGGCCCAAATATATCTTTGGTCTTAATCGATCCAAAATGGAATCGATAGTTTGTTTTTGTCAGTTTTTTTGTATACAGAAGATAAGTGCGTGGTAGAGTCTGTGTCGTAATTATAGCAGCTAACTTTGAAGGAGGAAAAAAAATCCATGTCAGTCTCCTTTAGCAAACAGCTAATCCACAAAAGCTCCTATCTTTTCTACTTGCCTGAGAAGAATAGCAGAGCATGTCTCTTTTTGAACATGGCTCTGAGTGAGTAGAATGATCGGGGAGGCTTGACCCATGTCTCAACTTGTTGGGTTCCTTACAGTACATTTGGCATTGATGCTCCCCCTTGTCAGATGAAAGGGAGCAGTAACCTAATGGCCTAATCCTGCTTTTGCTTCTCACATGAGAATGGAATAAGGAAAGAGAAAAATATGCAAGGACTGAGTGGTCTGTGTGTTTGTGTGTATGTTTGTGTGTGTGTCTTTTTGTGTCTGTGTTTGTGAAAGAGGGAATGTGAGTGTGTGTTTGTTTGTGTGTGAACTGCATGTGATCTCTCTCTGTGTGTGTGTGTGTGTGTGTGTGTGTGTGTGTGTGTGTTTCTAAGCTTTACAAGCTGTTGCTTGATGTTTTACAGATTTTGATTACAGTGACATCTTGTTTAGGGGCGGAGGACTAAAAGAGGATATGCCCAAAGCCTGCTGTGTGTGTCTATGTCCATTGATCTGTGCATGCTGAGGAAGGCATCAGAAGAGTCGCAGAGTAGTCACAGGAAGTGTTAGAGAAGGGGAAATCCGCAGACATAGGAATAAGTCTGGCTCCTGTAGAAACTGTTTTTGTCCTCTTCCTTTGATGGTATTTGTGTGTCTGTGTCTGTGTCTGTGTCTGTGTCTGTGTCTGTGTCTGTGTATGAGTGCACCAAGGGAGTGTGATTGCAGCGTTGTTGACCGTAGATTTCTCCTGTGTGGCTTTTTCATTTTTTTCTCTCTCTGAGTGGACACTGGAAATATGTCTACCTGTTTTTTTCCTCCTCGTAAGAGAGTCTAAATCTTATTGGAGGCGTTTCAGGAACAGGGGCCTAGGAACATCTGGAAAATGGCCTCACGAACGAAGAGGCTTGGAAGGGCAAATGCAAAAAGCAGTGTACACATAAAAATTGTCATTTTGCAATGAACTATCCCGAATGCTCCTCGACGACACCACACAAACCATTATTTGAAACCCTGTTGTAAGCCAAAGCATCTCACTGTACTGGGTCCAGACAATATCCTTCAGTAAAGTGCTCTTGAACGCTTTGTGGAAGGAACTGAATGGACATGTGTGCGTGCTGGCCGGACTTCTGGGAGATTTTTTGGTGCCCTGGACCACCATCTTCCAAGCCTCTGCTCGCCTGCGCAACACTTTTTCCCTCTTGTCCTCTTTCAATCTCTCTCTCTTCCTCTCTGAGTTTTTGCCAGAGTACTTTTATGCACCTTGAGTTCCCTTTTAAAAGCTTTGAAGCGTGCCCAAGACAACAGGGAGAGGAGAGGACCCTGTGAAGGCCTAAAAAGACTATTTCTCAGTAACGACAAATGATGAAAACCTCTCCGCATTTTTCTCTCCCCTCTCTGTCTTTGGGCAAGCGGGTTGCAGTGTCGGCGCTTGACTCAACAGCTTTTGCCCATCTGGCTTCATGTGGGTTTCAGTGTCTGTCTGTTTGTCTGTCTGAAAACAGGTGGGAGTTTGAGTTGTTTTGCATTAGTTTATAACACTTATGCACATGAACGAGTGTCAGCATAGTGAAGTCACTGCGTATAGCGTCTATGATGTGATTTCATGTGATGCTCACATGTTACCCCCCCACACACACACACACACAACAAACACACACACACACACACAATCCAACTACTCTCCAATCCCACACCATCTCAAGGACCGGCAATCTCCGGTGTGAGTTTGGCCCTGACCTCCCCCTCCCTGTCTCTCTCTCTCTCTCTCTCTCTCTCTCTCTCTCTCTCTCTCTCTCTCTCTCTCTCTCTCTCTCGCTCTTTCTTCCCTTGGGTGTTTGCGCCAGCATGTGTTTTGTGCATCTGTTATGCTTGCTGATGGGGCATGATATGCGTGGTGATCCCAGTGCGAGCGTTGAAGGCAACGCATACTCTATAAGCTCCCTCCTGAGCCGTAATGAAAAGCACCCTGGAAACCTTGAAGGTCTCTTAGAAACCCTCGCTCTCTCTTCTCCTCCTCCATTTCAAATCACTTCCTCTCTCTCTCTTTCTCTCTCTCCACTTTCTCCAATTTAAATCACTCTCTCTCTGTGTCTCTGTCTCTCTCTCTCTCGGTTTCGTGGAATATATTTATTCCATCTCACAGCAAGTCAGGGACGACCACCTCCGCAGTTTCGTGCTCTGCAGCCTATAGAGTTCCCAGTGTGCTCAGCGGTGGGTGTTTGGCGTCTCGCGCAGCTGTAGCCATCCTCCTCCTCCCAGTGTCCTCAGGCTGCTCCAGGCCCTCAGGACTCCACCCCACTGCTGACGGTGCTGTTAATGAAGTTTTTCTTTCTCTCCTCTTGTTTATTTCTTTCCTGTCTCTGTATCTTGGTCTCTCTCATGTCTCTTTCTCTCTTTTTTCTTTCTCTATCTCTGCATTCTTTCCTCCTCCCTCCCTCTCTTGCCCATCTCCATGGCTGTTGTGTAAGGTGGATCCTCAGTGCTCTGATGTGTTTTCGCCGAAGGCTCTTGTTTTGGGTCCTGTTGTGCCGACGAAGCCCAAACAACACACTGGTCCTCAATCTGCTGTTCCCATGGTGCCTCTGTGTCTATCTGTCTGTCTGCCTGTCTGTCTCTCTCTCTCTCTCTCTGTCTGTCTGTCTCTCTGGCTTTGTCTCTTTGTCTGTCTGCCTGTCTGTCTGTGAGGCCTTCAGCTCGTGCGTCTGCACCGCTATCACCAAATACCAAAACGAGCTTCTCATTCTGCCAACACCCCCCCCCCGGAGACGGTTTGGTCTCTGGTTTGCCGCCGCAGGAGGGCCGGCTGAGTGAGGCTCCGGCAGAAAAGTGACGGCGGCGGTTCTGTCACTCCGGCGCGCGGATGGCGAGGTCGCCGCAGCGCTTGGCTTCAGGAGCACGGGGAGGCAGCATGGTAGCAATTTTGACATCAGCAATTTGTATTTAGCGTCCAGGCATTGTAAAAATATGATGGCTATGACCTCAAGACAATTTATAACTTGAGCATGAGCATCCAAGATCCAAATGACAGGACTGTCAGAAAGCCTCGCAGCAGACTGTTCATCTTAAGTGTACATTTGCTGTTGAACACTTAATGAGAAACAGGAATTGTGCATGGCTGGATCTGACTATTGTCAGCACATATTAAACTGCTCTTTGTGTGTGTGTGTGTGTGTGTTTGTGTGTGTGTGTTTGCGTGCATTCTTTTGTTTGTGAGTGTGTGTGTGTGGTGTGTGTCTGTCTCTGTCTCTGCATATGCATCTGTGTGTGTTGCCATGAGTGTGTTTGCATATGTGTGTGAGTGAGAAAGCGTATGTATTTATGTTTAACTCCATGAGTATGTGCATGTATCTGTGTGTCTCAGCATCAAAGAAGACCAAATGAAGCTTCACAGATGTCAGTGATACTGAGCTCACCCACTCTGCATACACCCCGCATGTGCGTGACTGGCCTTTCAGAGCACTTGTCGCTAGCTAGCGCAGGCCCAGTTGTCGTGGCTCTCCCCAGAGCATCTGCGGCATTTGAAGCCCAAGGCCAGCCCTTGCGGGGCGATAAGTCTTCCGTTGTCATCGCACACACATGCACACACACACACACGGACACACACGGACACATGCACACACGCACGCACGCAGACAGAGTTTCCCGTGGGAATGAGCCATACTCTACAGCCAGCCTGTCAGTGTCAGCCAATGGCAGTAGTAGAAGCAGTAGTATTGTGCAGAGGACAATCATCTGACATGACATCACTTCCTTTTTAACTGGACTAACTCTCACTTATCTGCACACCTGCAAAGTGTTTTCGCCCCTGCAGTGCACAGGGAAGGGTGTGTGTGTGAGAGAATATTTTGTCGATGCTCGTATCATTTCCTCTGCTGGTCCTGCCTCAGTTGTGGTCCGCACCTCCACCAGAGGGGGAGGAGGGCAGGGCGTTATCCCAGATAAAGTCATGTGCCGTTGGGGCTCCCAGGGCTCCCAGAGGAGTGGGGCTTTGGGAGAGAATGGAGCCAATCTGGCTTAATTGCCAGGCCCAAACGCACAATAAGCCTCCACTGAGCTCTGTCGAAGTTTGGCGCTCCAAGCCTCAGGCACTGAGCAACGCAAACACACACACACACACACACACACACACATACTCACTCTCTCTCAACCCAACCCACTCACACACACACAGACACACACATGCATACACAAACCCCTACACACTCACGTACACACACTCACTCACTCACTCTCACTCACAAACTCACACACACACACTACACACTCATACTACACACTCATGTACACACACAAATGCATACACAAATCCCTACATACTCACGTACACACACACATTCATTCTCACTCGCTCGCTCACACACACACACACACACACACACACACACACACACACAAACACCAACTTCATCACTAAAGGCGGCATATTTCCATTTGTTTACTTAATTACAGCCTTGGTAAGCTCCAGCCCCCACCCCCGTCATGATGGCCTGATGGTGAGGGGGGAGACACGGCATCACAAGGGGCCATTTCCTGTTCCTTCCCCCCCCACTGGCTTTTCTCTTCTCTAATGCAAGTGCCCCATTCAAACTGCAAAGGTGTCATATAGACATGAGAAGCCTGGTGGCCAAGTTCACAGGGCAGTCATGTGGACCCCATCCGAGAGAAAGAGAAAGATGGAGAGAGAGAGAGAAAGATGGAGAGAGAAAGAGAGAGAGAAAGATGGAGAGAGAAAGAGAGAGAGAAAGAGAAGAGAGAGGATAGAGAGAGAGCAAGACGAGATAGCATGGCGTGTATCAAAGCCTGACTCTGTGGCGTCTCTCGCAGTACCTCAGTGGCTCCGCCACCAGAGGATTAGCCGGGCAAAGGAGCCCGCTTCACTATTCACAAATCACCTTTTCAGTCGGGCCCAATTGTAAAGGCCGCAACAATACGCCGCGAATGCTTCAGGTTCCTCTCTCATTGAGGTATTGGGGGGGGCACATTCCTTTCTTTTGAGCGAAACGCACTCCCTGCAAAAACAAGGGCTCCACAGGGGCGCCTTAATACCACCTGAGGCCTCTGGGCTATATGTTGTTAAGCCCCCCCACCCCCCAAACCGAAAAAAATAATTATGATTAAATGATACCCGGCCCGCGATCTGACCCGCCTATTTACATAACGTGCGCTTTTGGTTAATATAGCCTAACATGCAGTGTAGCCATTATTGAGCCTATGTAAAACCTTTACATAAACAGGAACAGAAAGCCCTCCTTAATAACGTACAGCCTACCTATGACATCGCTTATCAAAAAGGCTAGCCTACTGCACGAAAACAAGCGTTGAACTTTTACAACACAGGCTGTAGACTAAGTTAAAAGATGGGTTACACATATGGACGTTTCAAGCTTTTCAAAAGTGCATGTGTTTGTCGTGTCATTGGCTACCTTATGCATTATCACTACACTAACCTATGGAGACATATCTCACGTTAACAATGGAGAAAACATAATGGGTTAGTACAAGCTTAGTTTTTGGTGAACGGAGATGCAGATCACTAATCATTTCTTTGCGCAACAGCCCGTGTTCTGTGTTCACTCCAGTGAGACAAGTGAAATACATGTTTTTAAAGCCGTTTCATTGCCAGGCTAATTGCTACGATATTTACCTGCTATGCCTTCTGTTTTCATGGACAGTTACAGGAATTCACGTCATTCGTTTATCATTGCTTCTATCCTACCCACGTAATCTCCAGAGTTTGTAAGTTTGTCATTCAGTTTTTCAGCCTCTCCTCTAGCTCCTCTACACACCCGTTGGGATTTATTAAGTTTTGTTACATTTTGTTACTCTTTAGAAGTGAAGACAAAGGGGGCCTCTGCATGGATGTCATGAGCGATGTGCTCAATTATTTAGGCTAGCTCCAGAGTAGGCTAATGACCGACACCGCCAATACGGACACGGCCGTTTGTTGTTATTGATTACCATTATTATTATTAGGGGGCCCCTCTTTGGTCGAGGCCCCTGGGCTGAAGCCCAGGTAAGCCCCTGCATTAAGGCGCCAGTGGGGCTCCGGTATGAATTTCCCCTTGAGGATCAATAAAGTATCTATCTATCTATCTATCTATCTATGTGTTTCTCAGTTATGCGGTTTCACCAACAGTCGTGCCTATAGATGGAGACGCAAAGACAAAAGGGGGGGGGGGCAAATATTTCCCATTTAGGTTTTTTTCTTCTTTTTGCTTTGCTCCCCCGGCTTCTGTAATCTGTCTACTCAGTAATGCAGGTGTGTGAGGAGAGAGACGGAGACAGAGAGATCCGCCAGTGATGGATGGATGGAGTCGGGGCACTTTGTGAGCTGATGAAGGGGGAAGCCGAGGCCAAGCAGGGGCCACTTCCTCAAGCCTGCAACCAGGGCCCCGGCCTCCCCCCTTAGCCCAGCTGAATGTCAGGGGTGAGGAGACTGAGGAACCGGCCTCCCTCACACAGCTGCGGCTCTCAGACTTCCCTTGGCTTCTCCAGAAAATACTGTTCCTGTCACTGCATATTTATTGAAGGTGAAGAGGTTTACAAGTTTGCAAGCTACAGCAGTGGTCGATGAATGGATTGGGGTTTGGGGGAGGGGGTCTTGGTGGTAGGAGAAGAACGTCAACATCAAAAGGCTACTTGTGTGGCCAGACGGACACCTTGGGAGGCGTTACTGCTGTGCCTCTGGTCCATTTGAGCACTGCTGGCTGTAAGGCGAACGCCTCCTAACCTGTGGGGGTCAGGGGTCACGGCCGAGCAGATGTCACAGGCATTGTTAGCATTCAGAAGGGCTACAGGCAATGCAGTCGAGTAGATTTACACTCTTTATTCCCTCTGACATCAGAGAGAGAGAGACTGCTTTGGCAACATTGTAAAACTTTTTTTGTAAAAAAGTCATGCCAATAAAGCTCATTGAATTGAATTGAGAGAGAGAGACAGAGATGATGGTGGTGAAGGTAATGTCTTACCTTGTGTAGTCTGTGTGCTGTAGACATGCAGCTCTGTATAGAACTGAAGAAGCATATGGAACAATGACTGCTCAAGAACTCTGTGGAATGATTCCAGACCCTTAGGCTCTTTAGACACACACACACATCACTCTTGACTCTTGCACTAGACATAATGTTCTGTTTCTTAAATGTTATGTTCAGAAAATGTTTTGGTAGTACAGATAGTTTTGTCTTGCCAGTGGAATTTAGTTGAATATGAACTTGAGACAGAGAGGGGAAAAACAAAAAAAACAATATTGACTACACATTAATCCCTATTGCAAATCTTATCTAATCTAATCTTATGAAGACCAAAACACAAATCAATGCATCTCACTATTATATGAGAAAGAGAGAGAGAGAGAGAAGGTGTGAGGGGGTGGTGGTGTCTTCTCTTCTCTTCCTGTGTGCTGTGTGCGGGTGTGATCTCAGCCCCCTGTAATTAATCAGCTCTAGGCCACAGCACTGTTCCACTTGGAGACGAAAGGAAAACCCTGAGGA